>NC_142739.1:19936259-20001259 GCF_051943395.1 Hippocampus bargibanti | reverse complement strand
AATATTGATTATTATAATCAATAATATCAATATTATTATTGATTTTTTTCTATCCATATTTATGGTCATTTTTCAAATGTAAACACAAATCAGGCAATATGTTGACATTTAAAGTGAAGTTTTTGTATGCAACTGGAAAGCTTTTAAAACATAAAAGATGTCATTTATTTTTAGAGTGTACAATTTGTGGAATTTAAGGAATTAAAAAAAATATTTAAATAAAAAAATACAAGTTAAAATTTCATAGAAAATTAAACCAATTTTGGTGGATTTTTTTTTCAATAATCCCCCCTCCAAATAAATACCTCAATATCTTGGAATAGTATTTTTAAAAAATATAAAAAATGCAATTATTTTATTTTTCTGGAATCTAAAAGAATTTGGCATATTCATGGATATTTGAATGCACGAGAATCCTTAAAAAAAAATTAAACTCACCAAAAATACTTGAATATTTGTCACAAAATAGCTGTACCATCACACATCTCAATTTGAAGTCCATCTTTTTATGCTCTCATTTTGTTTCTTTTATATTTCATTCTTCCAATAGGTGAGTGTGTGTCTTTCAAAAAAAATATATTTTATTTTATATATCTCTAAAATATCTATCATCTATGGAACTATTGCTCTACTTTTAACCATTTTCAAAATGCTTCCGTTTACTTTTTTTTTTGTTAAAAAGAAAATGAGATTTGACAGCGGATGAAAACGTCAAATATGGAATGAATATTTCATTCCAGCTCAGGATGACACTTGCGACGACAACGGCGGCTCTTAACTTCCTGTCGGTTAAAAAGCGGAGATTTATGAGGCCAGGTAATTGGAAGGAAGGAGTCCAGGAACGGGAGTCAATTTCCCATTTGAAGGAACTTTGTCAGCTGTCGTGTAAACGTTGGGGTAGAATCATATTTTTATCCCTTGTGACTGGAACAATGGATCTCATTTTTATGAATGGAGGAAGCCTTTTGAGAGGGGACGGCCAACTGTCTGAGTGACAGTCCGATGCCTGTGACTCATTTGTGTTCGATTTCCTTTCCTTCCTGTGTCGGTTCCTCACTCCTCCAAGTGTGCGTGCTGCGTTTGGAGCGCCCTGGCGTTTGCTTAGCTGCTCATAAATTGCCAAAAATGTGCTTCAAAAATGCTTCCGTTTGTTACCATGGGCGTCTAACAGTAAACGGGGTTTTCCCGAAATGTCTTATGACCATCCTCTTTGCAATTACAAACAACTTTTGTACTGTGTTTTAAAAAATTAAAACACAGTGTGTCATTTGAAATCGAATCAGAACCAGAAAGCCTTTATTCGTCCCACAATGGGGAAATTTGCAATCCACAGCAGCAATTTGAAAGGGGATGGTGGGGTGAAAAGATAAAAAAACAAAATATTCTAAGCATAATAAAAATGTCAGAAGACTGAGATGTATACGGTAACTGCACAAAAAATGTTTCATAAAAAACGTACAGAGTGCAATTATAAAAAGCATTATTTGACACTGTATTGAGTCAACATTAAGGTAAGGTGGCTGTGCTATTTACAGTACAAGAGTTCAGTATATGTAATATAATGTCTAAATAGTTTTATCCTGACTATTTGAAGTGTTTTGTATTGGCTTTAGACTGCTTGAAATGTTCACTGTATGCGTCCCTATTTTTAAATTCCCTTTCATTCTTTCATGGCAATATGGGATGTCTCTCTTTTTTTAATGTGTATGTATTTATTTTTTTAACCCTCATATTATGTTAAGGGGTCAATTTTACCCGTTTCCATTTTTGTGTTGACTAAAACACAGATTGTCTTTTCTTTTTCCTTTCTTGAAAACAGTTTTAAAATATCCCAATGGGAAAGAAAGCATGTTGTCTCTCTTTTCAAGTATGTTTATAACATCTCAGAAACAGTTGTCGCTGATGTCACCTATTATTTCGACTGTTTTCTGTGGATTTTTACATCTGGGTAAAAATGACCCACGACATAATCAATGTGCATCATATGAGGGTTCATTGAACACAACTGAAAATTCTAAGTATGAAAATGTCAAACTTTGAAGCTGTCAGAAGATTGCAACGGTCAACCACGTACGCCTCAACAGGGCAAGTAGAAAGGACAGAAGGTGTTGTTTTCTCCCCCTTTTCTTTCCACTCTTTCGACTTTTCAGAATCAATCTTTTTACATAAAAACATGCAGTGAATTTGCTATTTGGGGCTCAACTAATTTCTAATACAGTATACAAAGGACAGTACTTTGGAAAAAAAGGTGGAGAATCGACCATTGAGATGTATACAAATGATGGAATTTTTTGGTAAGTGTAGTGTAAGTTAAATAAATACAAGGGTTAGGTAGTATTTTCTAATGTATACCAATGATTGTTTTTTTTAATCATTATTTAATGTGTATTCATGAAATATTCATTTTTATTATCATGCTGTTTTCGTAGTCACTTTTATAAGTGCAAATCAGGTGTGGGGAAATCTTTTCCCCGATTTGAAGTTCCATGAAGATGATGATTCATGTCAATTGTCACAAATGTACAAATGAAGTATCTTGGGGCCTTTTTTGATCTTTTTTGGTGTATTTCTTGTGATGTTGTATAATGAGCAATATGAACAATGAGCAATATGAACATTTAAATTCCTCTCACCGGGTGGTGAATGGCTGACATGCCGCATTTTGCCGAACCATTGCTTGAAGGAAATAAGTAAATGGTTGCCCAACAATTAAATTGTCTCATCATCATCTCACCCAGAGTGAGAATAAGGAATGAATGGCAATCAGGCATGTGAAGACGTGTTACGCTAACTTAAGCGAATGTGGATATAAATAGACGTGATAATGGCAGTGTGCGCGAGTCTGGAATTGGAATTTTGGAGTTGGTCTTTATTTTTTCTTAAGAGCCAAATGGACATGTGTACAGGTAGCAGGTGATGGGAATGGGGGGAGCCAATTAAAAGATGCTAACAATGGGAGACGGCGTGGTGGTATGCCAAGCGTTGGGGAGGCACCAACGCATTTGAAAAGCATTTCAACACTGCTGAGATTGTTTACCTTTTTGATACTCTTTTGACCTACATCATATTGGACAAATCACAAGTCAAAAAGAAATAAAATACCTTTACAAAGTGAATATTGGTTGCGGAAAAAAATAATTACTGGGTTAGATTTGAAAAGCAATATTTTCTTGGTTTTAATGGTGAAATATTTTCAATGGAAATATTCAAATATTCTTGAATTAAAAACATATATAATGTATGTTTTTACAAAGTGAGTTTATGATCACTTTTGCAGAATGGATAATTTTTGTCTTATTCTTTCTAAACTGTAATTGAAAACATATATTTAGGTAATGTTTCATACATATATCTCATAAATACAAATAAATTGACTGTTCATAGCAAACCTTCACATTTTTCGTTGTTTAAAAGATTAACTTTTAAATACACATTGACATACATTTTAAATCTATGAAGTGTCCTTGAGAATTTTAAAAGGTGCTTATATATGAAATGTATTATTATTATTATTATTATTATTAGTAGTAGTAGTAGTAGTAGTAGTAGTAGTAGTAGTAGTAGTAGTCAGAGTAGTATTGTGTTTGTTTAGTATTATTATTAGCATTGTTAGTATTATTAGTATTAGTATTATTAGTTGTAGTAGTAATAGTTGTAGTAGTAATATTGTAGTTGTTATTAGCATTGTTATTAGCATTATTGTTATTATTCGTATGATTATGGTTCTATTATTATTATTATTATTATTATTATTATTATTCTTATTATTATTATTATTATTATTATTATTATTATTATTATCATTATTATTATTATTTGTAGTCGTAGTAGTAGTACTTGTAGATGTAGTACGAGTATTATTGTGATTGTTATCAGTATTATTATTTGTATTTTTATTATTATTACTATTGTTATTATTATTAGTAGTAGTAGTAGTAGTAGTAATAGTAGAATTATTATTAGTAGTAGTTGTAATAGTAGTAATATTATTGTGGTTGTTATTAGTATTATTATTAGCATTATTAATATTAATTTTTGTGCATTATACTGATGATTAATTGATCCAAAGAACAGAGCCGCAAGGACCCAATTGAAATCGGCGACTTTCTTCAAATCTGCTTGTATTAAACTTTGCCAACCAAGCAAAGTTGCCCTTTTCGGTGGTTTTATGTCTGATCATTTTAATGATCATTTTTCTGATGATTCTTCTTTGTGAAGAAGCCATTTTAGGCGCCCACCAGCTTCCGCATTGAAGCGTGTGGAGCTGCTTGCTGGCTTACAAGAAGAAAGACAAAGAAGAAGAAGAGGAAGAAACCGCCCTGTCTTGATGTTGACTCGGGGGGTCCTGGAGCAGGGGGGGTGGTGGGAGGGGGGTAAGGTTGGACTTAGCATCTACATCACAAACATCTCAAGGTGTCTTGTCTTATCTTCTTTGTTCTTGCAGCTCAAGTTCCCGACAATGACGAGCAGTTTGTCCCAGACTTCCAGACTGAAAACTGTGAGTGCATGCGACCACCACTCTGTGTGTGTGCGCGCGCGCTTATTTGCATAGAGATGAAGATTGTTTTTCGAGGATATTTTTAACATTGGGAGGGCCAAACAGAGTGTCACCTGATTTTCAGGGGAGGCAGTAAAAAGGAAGGAGGATGTTTGGTTGTTGGTTTTTTTTTTAATCCAGAATAGGTATGAGACACCCTTCGACCTTTTTTTCTCTTCTCAAAGTGCGTTTTGTGCACATCTTCCTCTAAATCAGCATGTTTCTTTTTTTCTTCTTTTTTGGCCACCTCGCTAATGTCGTCGTTTCACACTCTGAAAGTGCATTTGTTTTTCTATGAAAATTCTGGGTGGAAATTTAAGGCGCTGTGTTGGTCTCACCCGGTTGGTTTGCCATGCGACTTGGCGGTGAGGGTGGGGGAACTCAGTAGGGGTCCGCCAGAGTGAGCACATGTCAACGTGAAACGACACCAAACACCCCCACCAATTCTTCCTGATCTCCTTTTAATATAAACACAACTTTACTTCATGTGGATAAAAAAAACTAAATATGATCGTTTTCACATTTTTGCTTCATGAGCTTTCAGGTTTCATTTCAAATGCAGTCATTTTGCTCCTGTTTCATGTCCATATAGAAGAAGGTCAGTTGTTGAAGAAATGTACTTTATTTATTTTACTTTAGTACACAATACTGTGTGACCGTTCATTTTTCTTGCACTCAATAAAAAAACAGTAGATTTAAAAAAACAACTAAGTCTATTAATAAAACTAAACTTAGAGCATCCCCCCCTCCAAAATAAGAGCGCATAAAATCTTGATTTGATGACAAATTAAAAAAATCGGCCATTTTGGTTGACAAAATATCTATTTTCGGACACATTTCAACACGTGAACTATGAGGAAAAATGCACACACACACACACACACACACACACACACACACACACACACACACACACACGCGCGCACACGCACACACACGCACACACACACACACACACACACACACACACACACACACACACACACACACACACACACACACACACACACACACACACACACACACACACACACATATACACACATTCCTTGATGCCTTTCGTAGTTCATTAGTGTCGGTTAGCGAGAGACGACCACTGACACAATAACATCATGGCCGTGTTTGAGGAATTAATCCCATTTGCATAGCTGTGATCCGAATGAGCAAAACCATGAATAATCATTTCGGTTTATTGTCTGAAATTAGATCAATATGGCCTTAAAAAGCTTTGACAAAGTCTTAAATTGGACTTAAAGTATTTGAAGTTTGAGCGTTTAACATGGATGGGATTGAAGCAGGTTCATGTTGGCATTCCAGGCCCAAAAACACAATGGGTGGTCTTCTTTTTTTTCCTTCTAATATTTTTCCCTTTCAGTTGAACTGACACATCAAGAAGTTCAGGCTGATTATACTTTTAAAAAATCCACACACTTCAGACAAGCTGTTTTGAAACCGCTTTTAGCATTTCTGACCCTCACTTTGAAAGGCTTCACTCTGATCTTGACTTCTGTACTTTGGTTTGATTGATTGACTGACAAAGAAAGCTTAAATAAAAGTGTAGAAAAGCCATCGTGCTTCATTTAGATCCAGCTTTTCCAACATTTTCAGCTCAAAAGCCTAGTCATGAAAATATATCACTCGCAGAACGTGCACATTTAATGTAAATAAACAATAGATGAATAATCCATCACGTTCATGTAAATACATTTTCATTTTAACATATTTTTGGTAGATCCACCACTATTCCTAAATAATATTACTATGAATTTCTGCCCCATGTAAGTTTGAGGAGCAGTTGTTTGAAGGTTGATTCCTGTTACAACAAGGCTAGGTTTTGTTAGCTTGTTTATGGTGTTTCACCACATATGTTGGTGGACCTTTGGCAAACCAAATTCTTTGGCTAATTTGAAAAGTTAGGAATTTTAGCACTGTTTTGTAAGTACATGCTGGGATTGAATGGGTGATTCTTATTGACGTAAAATAATCGGAATGCCTCATGGGCAGAGGGGTGAGTGATTAGCACAAACACACTGTATTTATCGACACACACGGACAGATACAGAAGAGGTTGCTCTTAGCCAATTGGATGCCAGGATGATGCTTGGTAGTAGCCAATGGCAGAGCAGCTACACGTATGTTGCGTTCAGGAAACCTCAAAACTAAGATATTCCAGCCTGTATTACTACTACTACTACTACTACTACTACTACTACTACTACTACTACTAATAATAATAATAATAATAATAATAATAATAATAATAATAATAATAATAATAATAATGTTTCATTTCATTTCAAAACTCTCAAGGACACTTTACAGTCACATGATAAGTTTTGGTGCGGGTTAGCAAGGGCAGCTGTATTTTTACCTTTTGTATCTTGAAATTGGCGGCATTTTCCTTTTGATGCATTTCATAACTTGAACATTTAATATCAAGAGATGTTCGTAAGTAGAGGTAGTACTGTATTGTCTTTTTATGTATTCTGTTTTTGCATGTGCCATGTTTGGTACACAAGGCTAGCTGTTGTCTAAAATTTTATAATTCCGTCAATGCTTAATTCCGGCCTGCTTCTCTCTGAGGAATTTCAAATCATATGTGAACATTGAATGAGCTGACTTGGGTGATGATATCATTTGATTGGAACATTGTGGTTTTTAAAAGTACACATTTTCAATCTCTTTCGGGTCGGAACGGTTGCTAAGCAATAATTTTTAAAATGTATTGTAATCATTTAGTAACAAATGTTGTGGGGTAAAACTATATTGAAAAACATTGATGGTCCCCTTATAATTGATTTTTCAAAACCCGCAGTATGATATTTCACACATTTTCAAATGCAAAAAAAACAATAAAAATGACAAACTGAAAGCATAGAACAATGTCGACAATGCATAAATGGATGGATCTGCCCACCGCTATTATCACCCCTTATTGGGAAATTATTTGTCCTTAAATGTAAATCCTGCCTAAGAGTCCAGGGTGACGGTCCGGTTGTCCTTCAGGAGTGCTGCTGACCATCTGAGCGGCGGAGTTGGCACACTACAAGGCTACTGACAGATGGCGCCATGGTTGGCCATCTCAGACGCCACCTCTCCCATATGGGCTCCTTATAGTAACGTCATGTAGGCCCGTGTAGACAAAGATGATAGATGGCACTTGATAGGATGTCAACAAACACAAAAATACTCCCAAAAGAAACTTGACCATTGGATTAAAAACGGCCGCCAACGTCTATTATTTTTGGTGAGGTTGCATTTTTTTTTACATTTTAGTCTGTACCACAGAAACCCACCATGCTCCTCTAAATACATCCAAAACCCACAGCTTGAAAATAAACAAGTGCACAATGTGTACACTGTCTGCTTAAAATAAACCACATTGAATGTCATATTTATGAAAGGAAGGTCTGTTTGGGGTCTGATCTTCGAATTGAAAGTACAGTGAAACTCCGCTAAATTAGCGCGCTACATTCAAGGTTCAATTGAAATGACTGGAAATCTGTAATCTACAAAATTACCAGTCCCACACACTTTGCATGCATTTCATTCTTTTAAAACACATTTTCTCAAACATTATTTTGATAAAAATGTAAATATTCTTGTCAGCACAGCTCTCCAAATAAGCATTTCATCAAATAAAAATATTCTAGCCCAATGCTAACAAGAGACAAGCTATCAGGGGTCTGGTTACTTAAAGAGGTGCAATTTATTATTATTATTATTATTATTATTATTATTATTATTATTATTATTATTATTATTATTATTATTAATTTATTTTTTACAATCCACCAACTTCATGGGGTCTGAGTCCCAATTTTCAGCCCCCTATTTTCTTTGACAAGTGCATCTGAACTCGGCATAAAAACCGGTGCATCTTGATTTTCATGCTTGGAGCAAGTCTACGTTAGCGTGTTAGTGAACTTGGTGCTACACCTAACTGGGCATTGAGGCAGACCGATTGTTTTTGTTTGTTTTTTTTTTCCGATTTATTGCATGCCCTCAGGGTACCTTCAGAAAGTACACTAGACTTTAGACCACTTGAAAGCAGATCTAAGTTGTCGTGCAGGTCATGCGATCCAATTTGGGTAGATGTGATCCATCTGATCGCATCATCTTTGCAGTTCCTTAAAGGACAACCGACGTCTCCGGACAAGTTGTGTCCATAATTTGTAAAATGGCTTCAAATGACTTCTACTGAGCGTATTTTACAAAGATTCCACCGCATATAGCTATATTTTACGTTTTAAGACTCGCAGTGACTATTCCGGAAGTTAGTGAGTTGGTGACGAGTCTGTACGTGACGTCACTCATGGAACGCCCCTGACCGAAAAAAAGGACACATTGTAGCTGTCTTTCCATCACGTCAATGCAATTTGCTGTGCTTGTTTGGTCTGAAAACGTCATGTTGCACCAAAAAGAACCAGAAAAGGGCGACCAAGCTTCATATCAGGAATTTATCAGCCTGTGGAAACGGGCTGATTAATTCCTCACAGGAAGCTTTGTCGCCATTTTCTGCCTCTTTTCTGGTACGCTACATTGGAGTCCAGATGCCTCAAAATGACACGGAAGGACTTCTTTAATCAATTGCAAACATGTATGCTTTCCTCTTCAGAACTATTTGAATCATATTCATAACTGGATGTGTAACAAGAAAGCATATTCTCTGAATCTGACGCCATTGTTTTTATTCTCCACCAAGGCGTGACGTCACGAACTGGGGGCGGGACTTTCTGAAAATGCCCAATTCGCAGCTCATTTTTTTTGCAGATTTTGGACACTTTAAGTCATTTTTTATTGTTTTTTTGCATTTCAATAAAAATATCATACTGCGTGTTTTGAGTATAAAACGTTTTTCTGATATCAGTTAAGAAACAAAAAAGTGACGTCGGTTGTCCTTGAAAAAAAACATACTTCGCGCCATGTAGAATGTGACGTATTTAAACGGAATGATGGGAAATTTCTCAATTGGCCGGAAATAAAGTCGGCTGTGTTCATCCCCAAAATGGTGCAAACACCCATTTTTTACTGAGCGCAAAATTCCAAAACTAAGAAAGCTGTACGCTATTCGAGTCCCCATCTATCACAATTCTTTCTTCCTCCTGCCTCAACCTCCAAATATGGGTGACATATTAGAATCTGGTGTGTTTAAAATATTGGCGCATCTGCTCACCACTTTTGTACGCCACTAAAAAGAGAATAAAGTTTCAGATGGAACAACTCAAAATTCTCTCTTAACTGTATTCAATTACGCTTCAAAAATGCACCAATCAAGAAAAAAAATCTAATGCTTAAAAATGTGCAATATAGCAGGTGTGTGAACAAAGAACCGCCATATTGCAGTCGTTCACCGTATAGTCATTGCATGTAACTGTTGTATTGTATTTATGGATGTAACATGGTACACTTTGACTTGGCGGTCGTCTTCAATGTCACGTTGGCGTGGAAGCAGCATGGTGGAAATGTGGAGAAGGAAGAAGCTCCTTCTTTGTCTCATCTTCACAGATGCTTACCATTAGCATAACTTAGCGGGGAATGGTGGAGGTGTAAAATGGGGCCACAAGTTCCGTCTCCGCCACCTCACCGTCATTTAACAATGAAGGCCAGCACCTACAGTAGGTGAAAATGGAATAGAAGCTGTATTCACCCTTTGCCAAAAATCCGTTTCCCTCGACTTTTTTTTTAGAACTGGGAGAGGACCTGCCAAATATGGGCGGCAAAAACTCACCACTTATACCTGAGAATGTCCAACATGTCACAGCCAAGGGATCATTAATTAGCTTCGATGATTTTTTTTCATGTTATTGGTTTTTTTTTAAAGAATTGAAGTTTCATATTTTTCCGTGGGTCCTCAAAGCCAAATGTGTAAGGTTTTGTAATTGCGTCATCGCAACAAAGTTTGCCGATTAGCCATAACACCCCAAAAGTTGCAATGGATTTGATCTTTGAGTACCACAGAAAACATGAGTGTTGGAGCAGCAGTCGCTAATTGTTCGTCTTTTTTTTTTTTTAAGAATGAACCCTGGGGTCCTCCATCTTAATCCATTTCTAATGAGAATAATCACGCCATGATGATCTTGACATTCTGTGCGAGAAAAGGAAGTGTCTTGCAATCGATTCGCGTAGCTTGGCACCCCGCCGTTAAAAATCTATTGTGACATTTCCATGTTTGACTCTTGGACGTCGTTGTGACAGTGTCACTGTTTGATGAAATATCGATATTGACGCAATTTAAATGTAGTCCCCTTAAATACACCAGAATCAGACTGTTATTGATGAGGTAATTAATAACGACTAGGTTGTGTGATGTCTCAAGAGAAACAGGCCTCTTCATTAGGTACACACGTTCACAGTGAACCAAAATGCCAGGGATTGATGAAAAGCTTAGATTCCGGGAGTATATGCCAAAAAGGTTTTTTTTTTGTAACTCATTCGCTGCCATTTCCGAATTTATTAGGGAATTGAAAAGTATGACGTGGAGCGCCATGTCCGAATTTGTCCGGATTTTAATTTTTCAAAAAATAAAGCGCCGATAAAGTGCTGGTCAGACCTCTGGCAATGTTTTTCCTTTCCACAAGGGGACAGCATTTGTCTTTTGTCCATGTTCGCACTATGTTTCAGCTTCAGGTATTGTTAAAGCGCTTTATAAAGCCACATGTATTGTATTTTGTACAGCCGCCCCCATTTCAAGCTCAGATAACTCCAGTTCCATATAACTTGTGATAGGACTATTTATATATGCACATTCTAAAACATTCAATGTTTATTATAAACAAGTCATTTATGTGTCTAAGTTTAGTCTACCTTGTTATATATACAGTAAAGTCTCGTTATATCGATATCGGATATATCGATAGTCCCGGTCATATCGATATTTTTTCGGACTCCCTTGAATATCGATATAATGAGACTTTACTGTATATATATATATATATATATATATATATATATATATATATATATATATATATATATATATATATATATATATATATATATATATTACGGGTCCTCTACCAGAGGCCGGGAAGCTTGAGGGTTCTGCGCAGTATCCGTGCTGTTCCCAGCACTGCGCTTTTCTGGACCGAGATATCCGATGTTGTTCGCGGGATCTGTTGCAACCACTCGTCGAGTTTGGGGGTCACTGCCCCGAGTTCTCCGACCACCACAGGTACGACTGTCACCTTTACCTTCCAGGCTCTCTCCAGCTCCTCTCTGAGCCCTTGGTATTTCTCGATTTTCTCATGTTCATTCTTTCTGATGTTTCCATCACTCGGGACCGCTACATCCACGACAACGACTTTCCTTTCCCCTTTATCTATGACCACGATATCTGGTTGGTTGGCCATTACCATCTTGTCGGTCTGTATCTGGAAGACCCACAGGATCTTTGCTTGGTCATTCTCTACTACCTTTGGAGGTGTTTCCCATTTTGACCTTGGGGTTTCCAGTCCATACTCCGCACAGATGTTTCGGTAGACTATGCCAGCCACCTGGTTATGGCGCTCCATGTAGGCTTTCCCTGCCAGCATCTTACACCCTGCAGTTATGTGTTGGATTGTCTCAGTTGCCTCTTTGCACAACCTACACCTTGGGTCCTGTCTGGTGTGGTATATCCCTGCCTCGATGGCTCTGGTGTTCAGGGCCTGCTCTTGGGCAGCCAGGATGAGTGCCTCTGTGCTGTCCTTTAGGCCAGCCCTCTCTAGCCACTGATAGGACTTCTTGAGATCAGCCATTTCTGCTATGGTTCGGTGGTACATCCCGTGTAGGGGCTTTTCCTCCCATGATTGTCCCTCTTCCATCACCTCATCCTCTGTTCCCCATTGTCTGAGACATTCTCTGAGTACATTATCCGTTGGAGCCTTCTCTTTGATTTATTCATTGAGCTTGGATGTTTCATCCTGGACAATGGCTCTCACACTCACTAGTCCCCGGCTGCCTTCCTTACGGCTTGTGTACAGTCTCAGGGTGCTGGACTTGGGATGGAACCCTCCGTGCATGGTGAGGAGTTTTCGGGTCTTAACATCCGCGGTCTGAATCTCTTCCTTTGGCCACCTTATTATTCCTGCGGGGTATGTGTGTGTGTGTGTGTGTGTATATATATAAATGTGTGTAGTTTGCCTTATAACTTCATGTATTTGTAGTGTATACACCCATATCATGTTTCAGTCTAATGTTCCACGCCTTAAGTCACAGCCGATTGGCTCCCTTTGAAATGAGGTCATTCCCGCTTAGGTATAAATAGCATCTGTTGGGGGAACAGCCTCCCCCTTTTCTTCACTGGTCCCTTTCTTTCTCTCTTGCTCGGCGCTCAAACTGAATAATAAATATTATTTTTGTATATCACCTTATTTCCTGCTGATTGAATATTTTGACGACACAAATGAAGAACTGAACCGGGAAGAACAAGATTTAATCTGAAAATATTCATAATCTAACAATTGGGAATTAACTCTTTTATTCTGATGAAAGAAGAGAGTGTCAGGTTTCTTACGCTGAATTGAATACCTATGTAGTCCTAAAACTCAATGTTCTGTGGGTCCTGGAATTTGAGTGACAATGACAAAAACCCTGGCACTGGAGTGGACACATTTTTGCACATCGTCTGTCAGTGAATGAGTTAATGTATAATTTCACCCTCAAAACTAATTTAAACCACATTTTATTAAAACAGCCTTTCAAGTGTTCTTCAGTTCCCGTTGCTATACTCGCTGGCACAATTTCTCCAAATAAAAGGGAAAATGTATTTGATTCAATCGGTTATTTGTCACTTTCAATTGACCCAAAACAAAATAAAATGAAATGTTGTGTGTCCAAACACAAAAACACAAAACCAAATAATTTTCTCTCACAAAAGTCCGATAGCATTTTTGTGGGCTCATGATGGGAAACGCTTATGATAGGCTAATGGAAATTATCACAAATGTGATCGCAACTATCAATTACAACTTACAACTGCCATTTTAACATCCACAAAGAAGCAACACAGACAGTACAAAATGAGCATATTCACAGGTGTCTAGACTCTTTTGGGAACAATGAATATTAAAACAGCAAAATGAATTATTAGCTAAATGACTTATGTCGTGCAGCAAATAAGGTTTCTTTTTGTTTAAATACAAGCGCATCGTAAAAGGTCTCCCCGCAGGAAGTTTCTTTTTGACCTCAGATCGATGACCTAGAAAGGGCATTCCCCCAGCGTGCTTTGTCACGCACCAGCTTCCCAACCCCTTCGATCCCTCCATCCCAACCCCCACATCCAACTGCCCAATCAACAGGGGCCCGGCTGTGCGTCACATGATGTGTTGGCAGATCCACTCATACTTTGACAGCAGCTGTCAGTCAACAAGACGTGAGAAAATCCTCCTCCTAAAAATCATTTTTCTACCCTGGCCCAACTATCACCAATCTTGTTCTACCGCTGTTCAGAGTCTTTCAGAACCTTCCACGCTGTCTTCTAGGATCAATGCGGGTCCACTTGTTAGTGGTCTGGATGTTGTTTAACTCATTCACTGCCATTTCCGAATTTATTCGGGAATTGAAAATATGACATAGAGCATCATTTCCGAATGTGTTCGGGTTTTTGTTTTTCTTACTGGAGTGCCGATAAAACGCTGGCCAGACCTCTGGCATTGCTTTTTTCGCCTTCCAGGAGGGGGCCGCATTTGAAGCGGTCTAAGTCAAATAGATAGATGGCTAGATTACTAGCTAATAGATAGCTCGCTAGATAGGACTTGCACACTGCAAGAATCCAAACTAGGGCACGGAAAATCCTACTGGACCCTGCGCACCCTGCCCACCATCTTTTCCAGCTTCTCCCCTCAGGGAGGCGCTACCGATCCATGCACACCAAATCCAGCAGACATTTAAACAGCTTCTTCCCCCAAGACATTAACTCTTTGAACAGTAGCCCAAATGGAACTGTATAGTGCCTCTTTGCAATTTTTGATGATGGTACTAGTGCAGCGTGTTCGACCGGAAACAAATTCCTTGTGTGTTCTACATACTTGGCAAGATCATTCTGATTTTGATTCTGAGAGAGCCAGCTCCACTAGATAGCTAGCAAATAGCTATCTCGCTAGGTAGCCAGCCCCTGTAGCCTGCTTTAAAGGCAGGCTACAGGGTCGAACAGTCCCAAATCCTGTAGTTTTCTTGCATGGTGCGGTGCCACTGATGATTTTGTAACCCAAATTGATGTCTCTTTCTCTCCCCGCAAATCCAATATCCTGGTGTAGTGGCGTTTCACGGACTGCAGCTGAAGATCAAGAGAGAGCTGCACAGTCCGTGTTCCGAGCTGAGCTCTACCTGCAGCCAAGAGCGGCCCTTCAGGCTCCAGTATGGAGAGAAGTGCCTGGACAATGTCAGGTATCTAACTCATTGCCGCCTGGCAATACAGAAATAACGGCGAGAAATGCTGTTAAAATAACACATGTGATGTGTACGCCACAGTGCCTACGAGCAGAAGCAGCACGCAGGTATGAAGCCCTCCAGTCCGGTGACACCCCCCTGTAGTACCCCTGTGTCACCCCTTCATCATGCCGCACCGACGCCCAAACCCGAGCGGACCTACGCCCACGCTCCGCCTTCTTTACCCGATGCCGCCTACGCCATGGACCACAGGTACATTTTGAATATTAAAGCTAAGCTAGCCTGTCATTGTAAATAGCAGCTACAATTTGCCAGCCTTGTGTGGCCAATAGTAAGAGAACATCTAGACATCTGATAGAAATAAACCCCACGTTGTATGGTTTGGCCTGGTGTTGGAATCCAAAGTCGTCCGCCATATTGAATGTCTCAATGCTGACAAATCGACCAATGTTAATCAATGGACTGAACTTTCTCACCTCCAAAATGTATGATGTTAATGTTTTTATTCAACAATTCACACATACTAATATAGTTAGAATAAGAAGAACCCAACACGTAGACAAGATGATCTTGTCACCACAAAGCTTTATTGACAAGCCAAAACACAAGACCAACAAAGTACAACTATTGCCGTTGTTTATAGCAGCCACCTAGAAATGTCACCAATCAAAAATACTAACAAAAGAAAAAGGAAGTAGTTTGAGGACCAAAGAAAAATGCTAAGAAATTAGAGAACATTTGGGAAAATTGCCCTTAAAGCAATGGCTTTATTGTTTATTTTTGATCCCACGAGATTTTGAGGGTAAATGACCGATAAATATCCAAGCAGCACATAAGTGAAACATCTCCCAAATAGGTTAACTTCCACATTCAAGATGGTGGCAATCTTTATTTCCGATTTGGCACCAAACTGGGATGTATTTATAATAATTGTCTACATTAAGCACAATATGTTAGCATTGATGGCTAAAACTTAGCAAAGATGCTATTCATTTTTTCAAAAGTATTTTGTCAATCAGATTCCGCCGTCAGCTGTCTGAGCCGTGCCACTCGTTCCCGTCCCCGCCGACCCTGTCCCGGGATGCCCGGCCCCTCTACCAGCGTCAGATGTCTGAGCCCAGCATCCCCTTCCCTCCTCAAGGCTTTAAGCAGGAGTACGCCGATCCGCTGTTCGAATCCCATCCTGCCATGATGGGTGCCCCGTTGTCCCACATGTACCCCGCCGCCATGATGATCAAACAGGAGCCCCGCGACTTTAACTATGACTCGGGTGAGAAAAGGTTGATATTTGTGTCAAAAAAAAAAAGAAATTACAGATGCTCCCCTACTTATGAACATTCGAGTCACGAACAACGTTACACATTAACATTTTTGTAGTAACATACAGTATGTAGTATTCTCTCCAGTTGTACATATACATATCTTTGTAGATCATATATTTTATGAAATGTTTATTTTTAAGTACAAACCAATATAGGTGACTTATACAATCCTTAAAAATAATTATATATACCTTAAACATACACGAACAAATTCCCCTTATGAGCGACCGTTCGGAATGTATTGCATCCATAATTTGGGGAGCGTCTGTATTGATTCAGCTCCTCTACTTTTGAACTAAAAATAAAAAAGTAACATTTGTCCTGAGTTACTTCCCATTAATGCTTGCCTGAATTCAGAGAAAGAAACTGAGTTGATTAAGTTTGGCCATTATTTGGCAAAGGAGGTCTGGCGCACTGGGGGTCTGTGGCGGCAGCCATTTCCTGTGGCGTGCTAATAAGGGAAGTGGGCGGATCAAAAGGATCAAAAGAAGGCAAATATGGCTTCAAAAACAATTTTCGGCTTTCTCCTCTTCCGTCGTAGTTTGATTGTGTGACGTATCAGTCGAAAAAAAATGTTGAGTGATGTAAATTGAAACATTTCATCAGATAAATTGATTTTAAAATTGACCGGGTGGTAATTCAGGGCGTGAACATGATTAGCAGAGGAGCTAGCTACTTCGTTGACCTTTCTGTTGCGTGGATTCCGCATCAAATAGCGTGTGATCAAGCTGACATTAGCCGTTCGCGAGCAAGCCAGTCATTACACCTTGCTAAATCATTTAAATATTACACATGCCAACGTTTTAGGTACGAAGCGTGAGAAAATAACTTCAGCAAACCCATTGTTCCAAAACTATCAAAAGATTGATGAGTCAAAAATCATGATTGGGAAGGAGGTAACGCTACAACTGTTTTTGGAATCAAGCACTCATTCCCCATTAGTGAATCATCGTCCCGTCGAAAGGAGTTTGAATGGACTGTTTGGTGACATATTAACAGGAGGACAGGATGGTGTGGAGGGGTGCGGCTAAGGGCTAAATTGATTAGTGACATTTCCGCCACACGCCCATTAGCCTGATGAAGTTTGATGAAGACTGAACGGTCATTTTGTCTTGCACTGTCATGCGATCGCACAATTAAGCTATTAGCTAATAGGTTACAATAGCATAATATTCCAGTGAATCGTCCTAGCGGGGTTATTTTTGTTGCCTCTCTCAAACCTTGTGTGGTTTTTTCTTTGTATACAGCATCAATAGACTTTTAGACATACTGTATTTTTTATTTGGATTTTTTGCCTGCGTTTAGCAGAGGTGCCAAGTTGCCATTCGGTCTACCTGCGCCAAGATGGCTACCTGGCCCACGCCAACAGGACTGAAGGTACCAGCTGTGATGATTGGAGCTTTGACAAAAACAACATTTCCAATGCTTCTTGTCATCCAGGTTGCATGTTTGACAAAGTGGCAAGGCACTTTTACGATGACACCTGCGTGGTGCCTGAGAAAGTTGAAGGTAGGCACTGTATTCACAAGACGAACTGATGACAGAAGACCATGCGGTACTTTAACCAGTATGCATACGTCTTCAGGTGACATTAAGCAGGAGGCGGGACTGTACCGTGAGGGTCCATCCTACCAGCGGCGAGGGTCTCTTCAGCTATGGCAATTCCTGGTGGCGCTTTTGGATGACCCGGCTAATTCCCACTTCATTGCCTGGACAGGCCGCGGCATGGAATTCAAGCTCATTGAGCCTGAGGAGGTGAGAAGAGATCATCAGAAGCCTCGTTAAATTGTTATTTAATTGAGAGTTTTGAATGCTGAAGGAATCCTACATAAATATTATTCTATTTGTATTACTATAATTGACACAAGATGAAGAAGCCTTATTCCATTGCTAAATTTGTATTGAATTGTTAGCACTGTGCTACGACTGTGATCTTGCAGTGATTGAGGGGAAAGTCAGCAGGAATCAGAGAAAATAATGTTGCGCTATAAATAGTATTTTCATTATGGTGTTCTCCTCTTCTTTTCCTTTCGGCTTTTCCCTTCAGGGGTCACCACAGCGAATCAATGTCCTCCATCTATCCCGGTTTTGTGCATCGTCTTCTCTCACACCAGCTACCTTCATGTCCTCTTTGACCACATCCATAAATCTCCTCTTTGGTCTTCCTCTCGGTCTCCTGCCTGGCAGTTCAAGGCTCAGCATACTTCTGCCGATATAATCACTCTCTCTCCTCTGGACATGTCCAAACCATCTCAGTCTGGCCTCTCTGACTTTCTCTCCAACGCCTCTAATATGAGTTGTCCCTCTAATGTACTCATTCCTGATCCTATCCAACCTGGTCACTCCCAAAGAAAACCTCAACATCTTCAGCTCTGCTTCCTCCAGCTCAGCTTCCTGTCTTTTCTTCAGTGGCACTGTCTCCAGTCCAAACATCATGGCTGGTCTGACCACGGTTTTATACACTTTTCCTTTCATCCTAGCTGAAACCCTTCTATCACACAGCACACCTGACATTTTTCTCCAGCCGCTCCAGCCTGCCTGGACACGCTTCTTCACCTCTTTTCCACACTCTCCATTGCTCTGGACAGTTGACCCCAAATACTTAAAATCCTCCATCTTCTTTATCTCTTCCCCCTGTAGCATCACTCTTGCACTTGGATCCCTCTCATTCACACACATATATTCCGTCTTGCTGCGACTGATCTTCATTCCTCTCCTTTCCAGGGCATATCTCCACAGCTCTAGTTTCTCCGCCACCTGTTCCCTGTTCTCGCTATAGATCACAATGTCATCTGCAAACATCATGGTCCAAGGAGATTCTTGTCTAACATCGTCTGTCAGCCTGTCCATCACCATAGCAAACAAGAAGGGGCTCAGAGCTGACCCCTGGTGGAGTCCCACCTCCACCTTGAATTCCTAAGTCATACCGACAGCGCACCTGACAACTGTCTTACAGTCATGATACATGTCTTGCACCGCTCTGACATAATTTTCCGTCACTCCAGACTTCCTCATGCAATGCCACAGCTCTTCTCTGGGCACCCTGTCATACGCTTTCTCCAGATCTACAAAGACACAATGCAATTCCTTCTGACCTTCTTAAAGCAAACACTGCATCTGTCGTACTCTTTTTTTGGCATGAAGCCATACTGCTGCTCACAAATGTTCACTTCTGCTCTTAGTCTTGCTTCAACTACTCTTTCCCAGAGTTTCATTGTATGGCTCATCAACTTGATTCCTCTGTAGTTAGTACAACTCTGCACATCTCCTTTGTTCTTAAAAATGGGCACGAGTACACTTTGTCTCCATTCTTCAGGCATATGTTCACCATATAAGATCTTGTTGAATAACCCAGTCAGGAACACCACCGCCACCTCTCCAAGACACTTCCATACCTCGATTGGTAAATCATCAGGCCCGAGTGCCTTTCCCCCCTTCATCCTCTCCAGCGCCCTTCTCACTTCATCCTTGCTAATGCTTGCCACGTCTTGGTCCACAACAGTCACGTCTTCTACTCTTTGTTCCTTCTCATTTTCCTCATTCATCAATTCTTCAAAGTACTCTTTCCATCTTGTCATCACACTACTGGCATCTGTTCATACATTGCCATTCTCATTATGGTGTTACCACCGTTAAAATATTGCAAGAGTTGATGGAATTTTCATAAATGTTGTTAGTACACTGTTATTACTGGGTTAGCATACTAATACATACATACATACATACATACATACATACATACATACATACATACATACATACATACATACATCCATACGCACCCACACACACGTGCACACACATAAACAAAAGGAACCCCCCCCCACACACACACATACATCAATACATACAAACATACATATGCATAAAAATGCATGTACACAAACATATGTAAATTATGATATGACACTGCCATTATATCATTCACTTCCAGACGATGTGCAAAAATATGTCCACTGCCAGGGTTTTTGTCATTTTCAGTCAAATTGCAGGACCCACAGAATAATGATTGTTAGGATTAATTAAACATTCAATTCAGCGTAAGACACCTTACACTTTCTTCTTTTATCAGAAAAAAAGTGCTAATTCCTAAGTTGTATGGGTTTGGAGTTATCTTAGCTTGAAATTGGGGCGGGTGTACAAAATACAAGACAATACATATACATATTGATTCATCTTGTGCTTTACCAACACCTGAAGCTGTAACAAAGCGCTAACACGGACGCAAATGCAAATTCTTCCACTTCATGGAAGGGAAAAACATTGCCAGAGGTCTGACCAGTACTTTATCGGCACACCCGCAAGAAAAAACAAAACCCAAACAAATTTGGGAATGGCGCTCCACGTCACAGCTCAGTGGAGCTGCAGGGAGTCGTCCTCTGCTCCCCCCAACCTGAGAGCAGGGACCTATCATAGCATCATAGCAGAGTCTGGCACCGCCATGTCTGGACAGTAGGTATATATATATATATATATATATATATATATATATATATATATATATATATATATATATATAGGGCCTAAACTACCAGTAAGACTTTAGTTTGCTGACAAAATTTCTTGGATAAGAAGCGAATCGTCCGACACCTTCAAAGAAGTACAGATTGGATTGGATTGGATATGCCTTTATTAGTCTCACAGTGGAGAAATTTACATTTCACAGCAGCAAAGTGATGAAATGAATGGAAGTAGAAAAACAAAATACATGAGCTGCTGGAAAGGCAGCCACTCTCGCGGCGCCGTCTCGAGGTCATAAGAACAAAAAAAAACTAAATAACAAATAATATGACAGCATAGAGACAATATGACAAAACAAAAACACAGAGAGACATTCATTCTTCAGGACTTGCTGTACCCTCTTTGTGATGACATGAAGCTGTTCTAGATGAAAGAGGAGAGGATCAAAGCGTCTTTCCACCAGTGGATCAGGGACATCATGGTGGAATGTACACGTCAACTACAAGCTAAATGTTGAAAGCAAACACGCAGCTGTAGCATCCATTGACGAAAAGAGATTGTCTCACATCTCCTGTTCCACATAAATCTGCTTCAATTCCAAGCCGCAACAGTTCCACATACGCATCGGCGCTCTGCGCTGACGCTCCTTTCTTCTTATCGCGGGTTCCTCAAGCCATGCATCCATCCAGCCGCAGACTGTCCAACAGCACTGACCTTTCCGCTAAACAAAGCGGGGCTGTGCAGATGCTGCCCATTATAGGCACAAAAAAGCACAATGGCCCCTTTGGTGTCCAGCGATGGCAGTCGAATGGTTCCGACATTCCTCCCATTCAAAACACAGTACTGGCATATTCATGCTGCCGAAAAGGCGCAACCGCTCAGCACAGTCTCCTCCTTGATGAATGTCGTGGTCAAAAATGCTGAAAAACAATCTGTATCCGTTCCACACGATGCACAACAACACAAAGTGACAAAAGAAAACACAAAACAAGACAAAAACAACCAAAAAAAAGCAAGGCTCATGAGAGCACTTGCTGACGGCTGCCTACTCGGGCGCCATCTTGGACTTAGATGACGGCTGAAGAAACCTTTTCATCGATGGACCACTCCTGTACGACTGAGAGCTTACACAGACAAACAATGGGATTGGTAGCCATGATTTAAACGTGCTTGAACAGGCTGCAGGGTCATATGATCAGACATCTGATGAAGCACCTGGTGGCTCACTGTCCAAGGCGATTTCTTGAACTGGAAAGACAACTTGGGTGTTTCTCATTGTTTATTCATAATAATAATCTAGAAAATAAACACCAAAAATGTTTGATAATACTTCAGCTGTCTGTTTGGGAGGCCGCGTGATTGGCGGGTGGTCAGGTGGGCGCTACGCCAGACAGGTGCCGTAACATCTGCTTCCTCCTTGGAGTGTGGTAATGAACGCCAACCACGCCAGTCACTGCACTACAGCACACCCTAATCAGCGTCATTAGCGCCGCGTGGACTCTCTGCTTTGTCACAGCAGCTGAGCGTCAGCCGTTGTTGTCGCTAACAACGCATGCGGGTGTATGTGCTTGATAGGTGGCACGCCGATGGGGTATCCAGAAGAACCGACCGGCTATGAACTACGACAAACTGAGCCGGTCGCTGCGCTACTACTATGAGAAGGGAATCATGCAGAAGGTAAGGAAACTGAAACAGAGAAACAAACAAACAAAATAAGAAAATAAATGAATCTAATAAATACATGAATAAATAAATACAAATAAATAACAAAAATAGATAGATACATAAATAAATACATAAATTAATAAATCTAATATATATATATATATATATATATATATATATATATATATATATATATATATATATATATATATATATATATATATATAAACAAATAAATAAATACATACAATTGAATTAAAAATTATATAACATTAATAAGGCCGGCCCGGTAGTCGAGTGGGTAGCACACCGGCTTCACATTGCAGAGGTCTCCGGTTCGCGTCCCTGCGTCTCCCCGGGCCCGCGTGGATTTTCTTTGGGTCCTGCAGTTTCCTCCCACACTCCAAAAACATGCATGGCAGGCAGATTGACCACTCCAAATTGTCCCTCGGTGTGAGTGTGAGAGTGACTGTTGTTTGTCTTTGTGTGCCCTGCGATTGGCTGGCAACCAATTCAGGGTGTCCCCCGCCTCGTGCCCGAACACAGCTTGGATTGGCTCCAGCACCCCCCGCCACCCGAATGAAGAATAAGCGGTATGGAAAATGGATGAATGGATGGAATTAAGACAAATGTATTCCAGAACCAGACAAACACTTTTTTGTTTGTTTGTTTGTTTGTTTTTGTTCTTTTTTGTCCACTATAGTTTTCTACTATTACCAATCAAATGTATTTTTTTGCATGTTTATTTGTTTCAAATATTTTTCAAATGTTCTTCTCATAGGTGTAAATTTTCTTCTTCTCGTATATGTGTAACTTGCCCCCACCCCCACCCAAAATTATGCATTTGTTTTCCCAATTTCCTGGTTGTATATTTATATTGTTTTCGAAAACTGTATATTTCTGTAATTATGAACTTGTTCCTTTCATTTTGTCTTACTATTATTCATATATTTTTATTTTTTTCTTTCCTCCAGTCATTTTTATATTTCTTTGTTTTTTTATTTGTATTTTTTTATTTGTTCTTTTCCCCCACCCTCAAAACACTTGTGTATTTTTTACATGATATTTACATTTTCTTCACATTATTCGTTCTCTCTTTCCCAATATTTGTGTATTTTCTTACATAGAATGTATATTTGTACCTCTTTTTTTCGGTCATCAGTGTATGCTAATGCATAATATGAACAACAGGTTTATTTAACAACACGTTTGTTTAAGCTCTGCCATAGAAGCTAACAATATTCCCTAAAACTAGTTGGATGTTGTGACTTCAGAATGTGACCGGTATTTCAAAACAAATATTATCACCCCTACCATCCCACTTCCTTCCCAACTTTCCACCTCTCTCCTACACATCCATCCACGGCAGGTGGCGGGCGAGAGATACGTCTACAAGTTTGTGTGCGACCCAGAGGCCTTGTTCTCTATGGCGTTTCCCGACAACCAGCGTCCGGTCCTCAAGAGCGATGTAGAGCGTCACGTTAATGAGGAGGACACAGTGCCCCTGTCGCACTTTGACGAGAGCGCCCCCTACGCTCAGGAGATGTCGTACTGCCAGCCGCACCCCCACAGCGAGGCCTACGTCTACTAGACAGAGGGATAAAAACTCAAGTGAAAGAGGAAAAACTTTCTCCCTTCTTTTTGTGTGACGCGGGTATTTGAGGGCCGTCCTTGAGATTTTTCCCAATTGCGACAAATTTTGAACTACCTACAGTTAAGTGTTAGAATGGGTGATACTGAATTGCGAAATATTTATCTTGGCCTGAGTGTATTTTTTTCTAGTTATTTAAATTCAGCCCCAAACTCATTTTGATTTAGCTGATGCAAATTTGGACGAGCAAACATGTTTCAAGAAGAAGACAGAAAATGGCTGCCATAAAAAAGACACATGATGTCAGCCATTTTGTTTTCAAGCGGAACATTTTCGGCTGATTTCAGGGGTCCTTCAAAGACTTTAAAGTCCAAAATATTTTTTCTCACTGCTGCAAAAATTCAAGCCACACACAAAAATAAAATACAACTTCAAAAATACAGGACTGAAAATGTACAAAAAGTCAGCCATTTTGGTTTGAAAGGAAGTCAGCCGTTTTGGTTTGAAGTGGCCATTTCCAGAGGTCTTTTCAAGGCTTAAAATGTCCAAGCGAAATGACTATTTAGAGGGCGCACAAAAAATGTCTTAAGCCCCCTCCCCCCTCCCATCTAAAATTAACCATATGAATTCAAAGCAGCTAATTTGAGGGAGAATTCCATCAATAACAGGAGTTGAAAGGGACAGTGTTCCCCCTTACTGACAAATAACTGGGTAGATACAGCAATCATTAGTGGACAAGAAATGTCCCAAGGGCCCAAAGTTTAAACTGAACAGAAAGTCAACCATTTTGGTTTGAAGCGGTAATTTGGGTAAAACTCAAGGACTCATCTTGTCAACTACAACAAGGGAATTTTCCCAAATGAGCTCCAATCTAAAGCCAGTAGGCCACCTACTGAGAAAAAAAATGATGTCATATGTGAACAAAGCATGATGTCATAGTTTTAAAAAATATTTTGAGGATTATTCATGAAAAAGAGGGTATAAGGGCCCATTAATTCTTATCTTTCTTATAATTATCATCATCATCATCATCATCATCATCATCATCAACATTATTTTGTTGATGTGCACTTTATGGACCCTGATGGCCCTTTGGCGTTGTTTATGTTTGTACATTGTGTTTTGTTTGTTTTTTTTTAAAGTGAAATTACTGAGATTACTACTTCACAGCATGCGTCACTTGAGTGAGACTGGACTCGCCATGGCCAGGTTCAAACTTTGATTTGGGGGAGTTTTAGCCAGACTATTTGCTGTTTGTGTGCTCATTTAAAGAGATTATGAGTGCAGATTTGCCTTTTTTGAGACATCAAAAGGATCAAAAGATGTTTGGACAAAAAAAAAAAAGACTGGCAAGTGGACGGATGAACTGATGAACATCAACAAATTGACTGGACACTTCATTTGGAATCCCCTCTATCCCCCTCCAGATCATGCATCCTACTGTTTCCAATGCTTTGACCCTCTTGTTTAGCTTATTATAAATATATGTCAACCACAATAATAAACAAACTGTTCCATAACTAAATGACAATGGCGAAACATGCCTTACTATATACATTGTTGTTGTTTTTTGGCTCAAAACGCCTTACTATACATGGTTGTTTTTTTTCAGGCTAAAAGCACTTTACTATACATTGTCTTTTTTAGGCTTAAAACGTCTTGCTATACATGGTCATTTTTTGGGGGGCTAGAAATGCCCCATTAGACATGGTCAATAGCTATCTATTAGATAGCTATTGACCTATTAGCCTATTAGACATGGTCAATTTTTAATAACAATAAGAATAAGTAAGCAATTAATAGTCCCAAAATGGGGAAATTTGCCAAAATCCCAAGTGGATGTCAAAGGGATTGAACTCGGGACCTCATACAAGCAAATTGAGCACTCTACCACTGAGCTGCATCCCCATTTTGTGGTCTGAAAAATGTTTTACCATACAGTAATACACGGTAGTTTTTTTCGGCTGAAAATGAAACGCTTTAGTATAAATGGTCATTTTTTTGAGGGGGTAAAAACTTCATTATTATACATGGTCGGTTTTTAATAAAAATAAGATTGCGAACGCCTTTAATAGTCGCAAAATGGGAAAATTCGCATAAATTGGATCACAGGACTTCATACATGCTAAGCATCCACTTTACAAAAGAGCTACTTCCCAATTTCACTTTAACAAAATAGAAAATGTTTTCCTCTACAGTACATGGTTGTTTTTTTGGTCTAAAAACCCTTCCTATACATGGTCTTGTTTTCGGGGCTAAAAACGCCTTGCAGCACATGGTCATTTTTTTCTTCCTAAAAACCATATACTATATATGGTTGTGTTTTTTTTCTTCCTAAAAATGCCTTACTATTCATGGTCATTTTTTTCGGACTATAACGGCTTTCTATGCATGGCCGTTTTTTTTTTCTTCCTAAAAACACCTTACTATACATGGTCTTTTTTTTCGTGCTAAAAACGGCTTACCATACATGGTCGTGTTTTTCTCTCCTAAAAACGCCTTACTATACAAGGTAATTTTTTTAGGCTTAAAATGCCTTTCTATACGTGATCATTTTTTCGTCTTAAAAACACCTTATTATACATGGTACTGTAGTTTTTTTCGGCCAAAAACCACCTTACGATACATGGTTGTTTTTGTCAGGCTAAAAACGCCTTATTATACATGCATCAATGTAAGTTCTCAGTCGTACAGGAGTGGTCCATCTGTACTTCTTTAAAGTTGTCGGATGTTTTGCTTCTGAGGATTCGTCAGCGAACAAAAATGTTTGCTGGTAGCTTTGGCCCTATATATCTCATCTCATTTTCCGTCCCGCTTATTCCTCATTAGGGTCGCGGGGGGTGCTGGAGCCTATCTCAGATGTCTTCGGGCACGAGGAGGGGGACACCCTGAATTGGTTGCCAGCCAATCGCAGGGCTACTTCTATTGTCCTGACTGATATATACATTTTTACAGTTTTTTTTGTCTAAAAAAGCCTTCCTATACATGGTGTTTTGGGTTTTTTTTTTTTACCTAAAAATGCCTTACTATACATGGTCATTTTTTTTTCCATCTTAAACACGCCTTACTATAAATGGTCGTTTTTTTTTCGGCCTAAAAACGGCTTATTATACACGGCCATTTTTTTTTCAGGCTAAAAATGTCTTACTATGGGAATATTTCTCATGGAGAAAAAAAAGAACATTTAATGACCAGGATAAGTTTCCCTCTTATCCAGATGAAAATTCCATGTTGGGAAACCATTTTTACATCTGCAACCGACTTGAAAAACATTTGTCATTAAAAGGTGTATTTTAACGTCTCTTCTCAGTCTCTGGCTGTCAAGAAACTATCACAAAACATCACTGTGATGTTTGGACAATAACACGCTCACACAGTTTATCTATCAGACAAAGTGCCCAATAGCTTCATGATATCATGGAATTAGCATTGATGTTCCAATGATTATACATATTCAAACAAATATTACTCTAACTATCGTCCCATTTATTTTTCACCATTATAAGGTGATAGATATTTAAATCAAGGTGCATGTTACTTGATTAAACGTGCGTGTAGACAAATAGATTCTAGTCTCTTCTCAATTTCCAGCTGTGGCACACAAAGTGTTTAACTAAAGTGACACCTGAGGAAAAATCAATGGCTAATTAAAGACTGCACTTTTTTGTCTCCTCTTCCAAGTCACGTGTTTGAGGACAGTGTGTGTGTGCGTTTTTCTGACAACGCTAGCAGTAATAGGAAACACACACGCGTGCTTTTTAAGTTATTATTGCCTTGTGTAAAGTGTCACCGTGGCTAAAAATCAATGACTAATTGAAGGAAGCACCGTTTAATTGCTTTACGCCGATGGAAAAATGAAAACGGATGTGTAAGTAATGAAAAAGCAACTCTTGCCTTAATTTGTCAGAGCTGGTTGTTGTTTTATTTATTGATTGTGTGCAGTGCACTGTAAGTGGCCTTATCTTGAAATAGCTGATTAGCTCCCTGACCAATATCATGTCACATGAATACACGCAACTACTTATTCGGACTGTGGAGGTTCTACTCAGATTGCTTGCTTTCTTCCTCATTTTTACTCACATAAATGAGAAATGTGTCCATAATTGGTTATCCCACAAAAAGTGTCAAGAAGTTATGCCAGAACACATATAGAAAATCTGCAATTTTGGTTGAAAATAGCCATTTAGCCAAATGTGCTTGTCGAAATCCTTTTGGTAGCAATTTCCTGAAATAGACGAAGATTAATCCCTCAAATCCAGGATCACATTGCAAGAACAAGTTTTGCAAGCATGTCTATAATGCCTTGACCCACAAAAAAAGTCTCAAGAAGCCAGATAATTTGGTTGTCATATCATAATTTGGCTGCTGTAAAATGCAAATGTCTTCATTGTGAGAGTAATAAAGACTAATCTAATCTAATCTAATGAAAATCACATCTAATATAATCCAATGTATTCTAATATAATACAATGTAATCTAATCTAATCCAATGTAATCAATTTAATCTAATGTAATCAAATGTAATCTAATCGAATGGAACCCAATGTAATCCGATCTAATATGATCTAATCCAATTTAATCTAATCTAGTCTAATACAATCTACTCTAATCTAATGTAATCAAATCTAATGTTATCCAATCAAATCTAATCTAATAACATCCCATATATTCTAATCCAACCCAACCACATCTAAATCCAATCTAATCCAATTGTATCAAGTTTAATCTAATCTAATCTAATCCACTGTAACGTAATTTAATCCAATCTATTCCAATGTAATCAATTTAATTTAATCTAATATAATATAATCCAATTCAATGTAATCGAATCTAATTCAATGTAATCCGATCTAACCCAATCGAATCTAATCTAATCGAATCTATCACATCCAATCGAAACTAATCAAATCTAATTTTATCTAATCTAACAAAATCAAATATAATCTAATCAACTCGACTCAATCAAATCCAATTGAATATCATTTAATCTAAACTAATCTAATTTAATGCAATCTAATTTTATCTAACCTAATACAATGTACTAATTAAATATACTCAAATCTAATTTTATCTCATTTAATTTTATGTAATCTAATCTAAAAACATTTAATCTAAGAAAATCTAATCAATATATAATCAATCTTCTTTTCCGTTCGTTTTTTCCCTTCAGGGGTCGTCACAGTGAATCAATGTCCTCCATCTATCCCGGTTTTGTGCATCCTCCTGTCTCACACCAGCTACCTTCTTATCAATATATCACCAATGAACCCACAAAAAACTCAAAACAAAATTTTGCCCAGAAAGACAGGAAATTGACAATTTTTTTGAGATTAGTCATCTCCAGTTTTCCTTCTAGAAAACTTCAGACTGATAGAAAATTCAAATTTCAATCGCACAGTCGATTAAGGTAACTGACCCTTCAATGAGCAAAGCCACATCTTTTGTTTTCGAAAAATCAGATCCAGCGCCATCGAACAAGAAATGTCATCAAATTATATAATTTCAATCAATAGATGAGTGATTGTTTTAAACATAAAGCATATGATGTAAATATATTACATTAAGTAAAAAAAAGTCTGTCAGCTTTATTATCAACTATGCTAATATGTTTTATTAATGATGCTTACTTGAAAAATGTACCGTTTTTTTCGGTGTGTAAAGTGCACTGGAGCATGATACCTTGTCTTACGAATTTAATTGGTTCCCAGACAGAGTGTTTAAGGTGAAAAGTGTGTATCCCAAACATTACAGTGGGACCTCGGTTTACGAACCCCTTGGCTTACGAACTTTTCGGTTTACGAACGTTACATTTATGAAAATTATACCTTGGCATACGAACTATTTTTCGGGATACACACAGAGCTGCCACAATGAGTGATGTGTCGTTCGTGAATGAACCCGTTCTCCAAACAAGGAAATGGCAGCACCTTTTTGTTGTCCTCTATTCCCCGCCCCCGGGGTATCGGGTTACAGACAGAGAGAACGAGGCCGTTCTCGAAAAATGGCGTCAAAACAAAATGGTGTCTTCGGTTAAAGCCACGTGATTGGTCAAGAACCCAGCAGTGGGGTGGTGGGGGTTAAACATTAAAGATACAGGCAGACAGGGAGAGAGAGAAACACACACACACACACACACACACACGAAAGGGAGAGGACAGAGCTTGAAACAAAAAAAAGGAAATGGGGAAAAAACTGTAAAACAGTGAGAAAATGCATAGAAAACAGTGACATTTGGACCCATTTCAACTTTGATAGTTCAAAAGCAGAGTGTAGACTGGAAGGTTAAATATCCCATCAATCAGGCTCCACAAATAACCCGCACGAGTCATCTGTACACCTGATGCAAAAATTTATCAACACAGCTAAACAGATCACAATTGATGAAGAACTAGATACAATTATCACAGAGAAAGCACCTACAAGGGTTCATTCCTCAAGATGGTGAAATAAGACCATGTTCCTCATCGAGTGTTCAATGCTGAGGAAACCGGACACTCCATTCCATCAAGCCATTAACGACCATCACAAAAGTAAATAAAATGAGTTTATTCTATAGTACAGTTTATTTCTTTCATCATAATACTATAGCACATTTATTATACATAAAATAAGGCATATTTTGTGTAGTTTTAAGGCTTAGAAAATTAGAAAGTAGAACATTATGTTTTATGGGGACCTGGGAATGGATTATTCTCTTTTTGATGGTTTCCTATGGGAAATAATTTTTTGGGATACACACTTTTCGCATTACACACTCTGTCTGGGAACCAATTAAGTTCGTAAGCCAAGGTCACACTGTAATTTCACATAGGAAACCCTTAAAATGAGAATAATGCATTCCCTGGTCCCCATAAAACATAATGTTCAACTAAATAAGCCTCAAAACTACACATAATATACCTTATTTTACGTGTAATAAATGTGCTGTGGTATTGTAATTAAATAAATAAACTGTACTTTATAATAAAGTCGTTTTATTTACCTTTGTGATGGTCGTTGATGGCTTGATGGAATGGAATGCCCGGTTTCATCAGCATTAAACACTTGATGAGGAACGTAGCCTTCTTCTTTCACCATCTTGAGGAATGATTTATTGTAAACTTTGACAGCTTCATCGTCAGAACTGGCTGCCTCACCATGATGAATGACACAATGAATCCCTGTACGACGGTAATAGGACAACTGACGCCTCCGGACAAGTTGTGTCCATAATTTGTAAAATCACTTCAAATGACTTCTACTGGGCGTATTTTACAAAGATTCCATGGCATATAGCTATATTTTCCGTTTTAAGACTCGCGGTATGGCGGCCCGGTAGTCGAGTGGTTAGCACACCGGCTTCAGAGTGCAGAGGTCGCCGGTTCGTGTCCCGGTCCGGCCTCCCTGTGTGGAGTTTGCATGTTCTCCCCGGACCCGCGTGGGTTTTCTCCGGGTCCTCCGGTTTCCTCCCACACTCCAAAAACATGCATGGCAGGCAGATTGACCACTCCAAATTGTCCCTAGGTGTGAGTGTGAGAGTGACTGTTGTATGTCTTCGTGTTCCCTGCAATTGGCTGGCAACCAATTCAGGGTGTCCCCCGCCTCGTACCCGAAGACAGCTGAGATAGGCTCCAGCAACCCCCGCGACCCTAATGAGGAATAAGCGGTACGGAAAATGAAATGAGAAGACTCGCGCTGAATATTCAGGAAGTCTTTTTTTCGAGTTGATGACGATGCCTGATGTGACGTGACGTCACGTCTGGAATGCCACTGACCGAGAAAGCGACACACAATGCATTTTGGGTACTTTGTTTGGTCTGAAAACTTCGTGTTGATCCGTGTTGATGGCGAAATTAGAAGAAAAATACATAAATAATGTGATGGTGAATCATTGTGTATGTGTTGCACCAAGACTACTATTTGATACTAGTTGACACAAATTCCCAGCAGACAAATCCGCCGATTTCCAACGGAGCTTGGGCGCCATCTTGTGCATTTTCTGGGATGCTACATTGGAGTCCTGACGGCTCGAATTGATACGGGAGGACTCCTTTAATCGATTGCAAACATTTATGCTTTCCTCTTCAGAACTATTTGAATAACTGTATGATTAGGAACAATCAGTGGGGCCACAGGGGGGGGTCCCGCGCCCCCCCCCCCCCAACCTGAGAGTAGGGACCTATCATAGCTGTGTCCGGCGCCACCAGGTCTGGACATTAGGGATATATAAATGGGGCCGATACGACCAGTCAGACTTTAGTTCGCTGACGAAGCCTCTTGGATAGGAGGCGAAACGTCCGAAACCTTCACTTTTGTACAGATGACGGCTGAAGAAACCTTCTCACCGATGGACCACTCCTGTACGACTTAGAGCTTACACAGACGAATAACTGGATGAGTAACAAGAAAGCATCTTCTCCGAATCTGAAGACATTGTTTTGAACCGCTTGAACCGAAGTCTGGGGGTGGGGAATAGAGGACAAAAATAAGTCAGCTACTATTTCATTGTTAGGAGAACAGGCTCCTTTGTGAACGACACATCACTCATTGTGGCGCTCCATGTGTATCTCGAAAAATAGTTTGTATGCCAAGATTAAATTCTCGTGAATTTAACATTCGTAAGCCGAAAAGTTCCTTAACCAAGGTGTTTGTAAGTCGAGGTATCACTGTACAGGTATAAGGCGCACCGGACTACAAGGCACACCTTTAATGATTGAAAAAGTTTTCCAAATATAACATATATATACATAAACATTTTCCAACTATAGGGCACACCGCATGATAAGGCGCTACAGTGGAGGCTGGGGTACGAACTACTTCTTCTACATGGGGAAATGGAGTCTGTTGACCTGTTGTGGCTCAATATGACTTCACATATAAGGCGCACCGGCGTAGAAAGGCACAGGGTCATCTTTTGAAGAAAATGAAGGCTTTTGGGTGCGCATTATACACCGGAAAATACGGTATGTTTAGTGTGGTGAATCATAGCATGTGACAAATCCGGCTATCTGGCGAACGACGTGTTTGCCATTTACGGCGACATATGGCGAACATCCTGCGCCACTAATATTTGGTGGCCGTCACCCCGCCCCCCCCCTTGCACCCAGCACTGAAGGGGCAAACAGATGGCTGCCGGGCCTTGAGTCATCACAAAGCCATTAGCCTAGACTCTGGCCCTCCGCCCCCATTGACGCCCGTTGGCCATCGCCCCCCCCCCCCCCCCTCGTGTTTGCTCACGCTCTTGACGCGGGTCGGGGTTGCGTACTCTGTTTGCTCGTTTTAAATGGCTCCACTGAGGCCTCCAAATGGTCGTCGATTGGCCACAGAACCACATGTGGAGGCGACAAGTTGGCTAGTGATAGCGATAGCGAGTGTTTGTTGACAGGGCATAAAGCTGCTGTGTGTCTTTGTGTGTGTGTGTGTGTGTGTGTGTGTGTGTGTGTGTGTGTGTGTGTGTGTGTGTGTGTGTGTGTGTGCGTGTGTGTGTGTTTGTGTGTGCTATACGTGTTGCCAGGGCCCATCACACGGCATCAATCATTCAACACTAATTCATTGCGACAACACAGGAAGGAATGAGAGAAGTCCTCCAAATCGCAAGTATGGGTAGCGACGGAGACCTCCTGACATCCACTATAAAGACTTTAAGTCTTTCACTTTTCTATTAGAATATTCACTTTAAGATGGAATTCAAAATCAGAACAAGATTCTGTAACCTGAAAGGTTTACGTGTTATTTACTGTCCATTTTGGTATATCTGTTGGAGGAAGCGTCTTTTGCTTTTGTTATTTGTTTAATCGTGGACCGAAGGAGAATACAAATAAATAATATAATAATGCACATGCATATGTTGTAGCTGCAAGTGATACAGTAACATAAGTACCATATTTTCCGATGTATACGGCGCACCCAAAGGCCTCGATATTCTTCAAAGATTACATATAAGGTGCAGGTTATATGCAGGTGCGCCTTATATGTGAAGTAATATTGAGCCACAACAGCTCTCACAACTAAAATAAGCAGCTATCGACATTTCCCCCTGTGAAAGTAGTGCGTAACCCCAGCCTCTACATAGCGCCTTATGATGTGGTGTATAAGTGCTTTGCATGCTGATTCCGAGAAGACAGAAATTTCATCAGTGATGTATGTCATTCATACTAGCATATTTGACAATAAAGCTGACTTTGACTTTGACTTGACCTGATAATAGGAAAACTTTTATATATTTATATATTATATTTGGAAATTTCTTTTCATTAATTGTAGGTGCGCCTTATAGTCCAGTGCGCCTTATATATGGAAAAAGTTTGAAAGTGCACCATTCATTGGGCACAATATACAATGGTAGATAAAACAGTACATTTTAAAAATTAATACAAATTGATTAAAATATAATGTATATAATTAATTTAAAATAATATTTTAAAACGTGAAATAAATGAACATTCACATTTTCATCTCTATTTAGTCCTGAAAAGCAATGTCACGGTTTTCAAGGTGGTCATGGCAGATGTGGATCCCAAAAAGCAGGCAGGAGGGAGCAGCAGGTTGTGTTTGAGGAATTGTATTAAAATAAAGTGAACAGGAACAAAATCTAAAACGTTACAATCATCTGAACAGAAAAATACAAAGTATCAAAAGAAAACCAAGAGTAAAAGTCCGCCAAGGTTAAACAAACACATGCACTGCATACAATACATACAATTGCATACAAAGCATACAACAGCATACAAAGCATTCAACAAACAATTACCCGGCAGCGAATGGTCGTGCCGGGAGTCCTTTTGAGTGTCACTGATTGGGAACGACCAGCACCTGCGAGGCAGCAGGTAGGGCTGACAGCGCTACCCGTCGTCAATCTGAACGTGGCAGTCCGCCACTGATCGGGATGACCAGCACCTGTGCAAGTGCAGGCGGGGCTGACAGCGCCACCTGTTGGTCGCCAACCAGATTATGACAAGCAAAGATCAGTCAATGTGCTATTTTTGCAAATTATATAATTTGCCTCCTCATCTATAAATTACAAAATACACAAATTAAGGTTTATAAATGGTGATAATATGAAATATTCAAAATTGTAAAGAATTTAGTAAGGCATGATACCACAAATTCTGGACTAGTTACCATTTTCACGTGTATACTTTTTTTTAAATTCACCTATCCTTCATTTGAGCCACGTATCCCCATCAGGGTCGTGGGTAAGGTGGAGCCAATCCCAGCCAACTTTAGGCAGTGAGCAATCCTTGAACTGGTTGGTACCTTGATTCGAAGATTCCACTGATCAAAGAGGTCTGAAATTTCAAATTTTTAGTTTCTATGAATGCATCGCATTGTGAGTTACAGCTACCTGTTTCGTGTTAGTTTATTTATGTAAAGAGAGGCAAAGGGTTCTCATATGACATGCATTGAGGTGTCATCAGACACTTTATCAAAGCTAATATGCAAATAAAGTACCTCTGCAATGAGAACACTGTGTGGGATGACTCCCAACCGCCACACTGGTAATGATGGCATATTTACTCGATGTATATTTTATTTCAAAAAATAAATAAATAAAATAGCAGAATGATTCAATTTGTTCAGTATGAAAGTGTTGTTAACGTACATTTGTACCACATGGAGGAAGATATTGCTTACCGGGGCTGATATTGCTCCCCATTTTGATTTATTCATTCACATGAATGTGTGTTGTTTTGACGACACATTGTTCAGCAATATAAAAAACATTCATTATATTTCTGTTATACAGTGATAACTCAGTTTACGAACGCTTTAGCTGACGAACTTTTCGCTTTACGAACATTAAATTTGCAAGAATATAATCTTGGGATACGGACAACTTTTCGGGAAACACACGGAGCACCACAATGGCTGGCAGACTAGTTTTTGGCGGAAGAAGACCAAACCACCCGGCCGAACAGCGCCACCGTGGCTGCCGGGCTACTTTTCCACACCCCCTTTCTCTGAGTGCAACCGTGATATACGTGGTTTGTGATCGAGTGGATACTTTTGCTTTTTTTGGGACCGAAAAAGACCTCACCACAGGCCAGTGTTTAGCCGAAGAGGACACAAAAGAAAATTACGGTTGAGCTGAAGAAGGAGATCATCGAGAAACACGAACGAGGTGTACGTTTGTGTGACTTAGCGTCCCAGTATGCTAAATCGACCATTGCTACATGTAGCTAAGGGTGTTTCTGTGTTGTCTAAGCAACAGTCTCAGGCAATAGAAGAGGTTGAAAAACTTCTGTTGATTTGGATTAACGAAAAGCATCTCATCGAAAACCGTGTTAGTGAGGATATTATCACCGAGAAATCACGGCAACTTCACTCGCATGATCAAGAGGCAAATACATCAACAACCATCACAAAGGTAAATGAAATGACTTTATCATACAATACTGTTTTTTCTTTGAATACAATACTAGACACATTTATTATACATAAAATAAGGTATATTTTGTGTCGTTTTAAGGTTTATTTAGTAGGAAATTATGTTTTATGGGGAGCGGGAAACGGATTATTCTAATTTTTAATGGTTTCCTATGGGAAATTCATGTTTAGAAGACACCTTTTTCACCTTACACAAATTTTCAAATTTTCCAATTAAGTTTGTAAGCTGAGGTATCACTGTATTTAACAAAAAAGTGATTTTACTGTGAAACTGGTTCGTAAAATGAATGTTACTTCATCTATGTTCTTGAATTACTGCTAAATAATGGTTATTACACTTACCTCTGGTGTCTGTCCTGACACGCAACCTGGCGAGTCATCTTTCATTAAGTCTTTTTGTTTGGATGGTCTCAATGGAGATCTCTGCCAGTGAAGAAAGTCATCCTTGATTAGTCCTCTTCCAACTATGTTTTCAGTCTTTTGTGCTGAGAATGACCGCTCCACTGATGCTGTAGAAGCTGGAACAGTGAGCACGAGCTGGAGCAACTTTCTCGCTTCAGGAATAGTTTCAATGAGATCCTTCTTGGCCAAAAAGCTGAGAAGGTGTGCAGGAGATTTACAATCATCCCTCACCGTTTGTGAGCTATACAGTCCGGTGTTGGTCTTCCTTTAATTATTATCTCATGCTTCGATCGAAAGTCCAGTTTAGAAAATTCTTTCAATTTAGAGATGTCATCCACCATCCTGAAAATAAGGCCAAGCAACACGAAAAAAATGACTGGATGGTTGCACTTAACTTGCTAACTGTTTACTGCAGCTTGCTGTCACTAATTATATTATTCTGTAGCTGAGGAGTCGCAAGAAGAATCTCTAATCACCAGCGCCCCCGGTTATGAGGCAGGAGAACTGTGTGACTCACCTATGCACACAGTTTTGGTAAAAATAAAATGAAATAAACACTAAGGTACAGTGTTTATAATGTAGAGTGACTGTACATTATATACACCAGCTAAACTGTAGAAATTTAGCTCATATACTTAACACTTTAATAGCGATATGCAGATGGCCAGCAATGCGGTCTCACTGCAGAGCAAGCCAGCACAGTTAGCATAGTGATTGCGCAATCCATGGTGAGGCTCAGCCGGCTGCTGCCTCACCACTCGTCTCCAATTAGTGTTTGAAAAGTAAATGTGAAAATTCAGCGATTTTGAAAAAAAATCCAAAAATGGCGCAGTTAAATGGAAAAGAATGTTAAAGTACAAATCACTAAATAAATATAACTGTTTAATTTATTTTGTCATTTGATATTTCAATGATAACAGGTGAGGCACAGCCTCACCTGCCTCCCCTGACTGCACGTCACTGCTTACACATCCCGTCGTCCTGAAGCGTCTACTAGAAAGAGGGATTGTCTCCCCTCCCACATACTTTAGCAGCCAATTGTAAGCGTGCTTGGCCGGAAAAAGACGCGCAATACAAAATCTAATTTCAGCATATCTGTCCAAACATTTTTCGACAAGCAGTCCCCGCAAAAAAATTATTTTGTACCGTTTTGGTGTAACTCGCATGTTCGTACGCTGGGGAGCGTCTAACACCAAAATTGTTTTTTTCTTAGTTTAGTTTAGTTTAGTTTTTAGTAAAAACACCACTACAAATCTTCGTAGTTTGATCCCACAACTGGTCCCTTTGTGTCCTGGCATTCTACCCGGTTATTCACTTTCCACAATTATTTGATTTCACATTAGGTTTTAATGCTATTTGTACCTCATTGGTGTTTAAATACTTCTTTTATGTCTACACATAACATGTACAACCCACAGTCCAGCCCTTAGTGCTCTGGTCCACTACCCGTTTATTGAACATCCCTGGAAAGCAATGCATGGCTATGTATTAAACCCACTTATATATCAAATGATGGTCTTTAGAAAATCGTGTGCATACTTAATGCCAAACTATAGTTTTTTTAACACGGCTCCATATATCAAAGCCACACCCAGACCCTTTGTATCCTGGCATGCTACCCGTCTATTCACCTTCCGCAATGTCGATCAATTGGCGTGCTGCTGACCAGCCTGGTGACAGACCTCGATGTGGACCACCATCTGTCACTGGGTCCATAGACCTCTGACCAGGGACTCCGCCCATTTACCCTCACCACTAACGCAGCCTCGATTTATCTGCTTTCAAACCAAAGTAGTTTCTATTTAACAAACACTTATGTCAGGGGTTTGGCGGGCAAAAAAAATAAATTGAGCCACCAGAGGAAGAACAAAAGGAATTTAATAGCGAGTAGACTGGGTACAGATTAAGACAGATATTAGCGGGGTAAAATTAGAGCATCTCACATTTATAACACCTAAGGCCCTTTAAATAGCCTTAAAAGGAGCTCTCGAAATAGGCGGCCATATTTTGTTTAATTTTTTCACTTGTTACATTGGGATTCATTTTCACTTTGTGTCAAATGTGCTAAATAATGCCAAAATGTTACCATACGCCTGCACTTGTTACAATAAACAATTCAGAGGTGCTCACAAAATCGGGAGCTTTCATACAGCACAAAATTGAACTACATCACATAGAATGTATTGGGTTACCACCCTGACAATACAAATATGTTATCTTTACGGTCTAGTAACGTCTTGCAGATATGGTGCCAAAAGCCTAAAAATGGGTAGTTGAACATGCTACTGTAGAATTCTTCCATTTTTTAACCAAACTAAAACCAAGCCAAAAATCAATTATATATTGTTTTTATTGTTTATTAAAATTCAACATTTTTGGGTAAAAGGTGCGTCCTCATTCACTGCCAGACGTGTGCGAAAATGTATCCACACCGGGGCCAGGGTTTTTGTCATTGTCACTCTAATTCTAGGACCCACAGAATATTGAGTTATAAGACTACATAAATATTCAATGCAGCACAAGAAACCTTAGACTCTCTTCTTTCACCAGAAAAAAATAGTTAATTCCTAAATTATATGGGTCGAGAGTTATATGAGCTTGAAATGAGGGCGGTTGTCCAAAATACAATGCAATACATACATCTTGGTTTATATAGGGTGTTAACAACAGCTGAAGTTGGAACAATGCTCAAACATGGAAAAAGGGAAATACTGCCCCCTTCTTGAAAGAAAAAAAAACATTGCCAGAGGCCATGGCCAGCGCTTTATCAGCACCCAAACAAGAAAAACAAAACCCGAACAAACTTGGGAATGGCGCTCCACGTCATATTTTCAATCCCCGAATTAATTTGTGAATGGCAGAAGAATGAATTAAACCAAATACTGTAGTTAATTATTCCAAATTCTTGCAGTTGCCAAAAGCCATATACAATATCTCACAGCTGTTTAAGGAAAAGCAACCGAATCACATTCCCACATTAAAATTCCAAAAAAGGACAAACTGAAAATAGGTGACCATTTTTCAAGCAGTTACAATATCAGCCATTGAGCACAAAGTGGAGACTATTTTTCCTCTAAAATTGAATTACCATATTTTCCGGTGTATAAGGCTCATCCAAAAGCCTTCATTTTCTTCAAAATATTGCCCTGTGCCTTATGTGCAGGTGCGCCTTATATGTAAACTAATATTGAGCCACAACAGCCTTATAATGTGGCGGGCTTTATATTTGTAAAACCCTATATGTTTATACTGTATTATATTATTATATTTGGAAATGTTTTTTCATTCTTTAAAAGTGCGCCTTATAGCCCCTTATATATGGAAAAAAGTTTGAAAATACACAATTTATTTGCCACTTTGCTGCTGTGAAATGTACATTTCTCCACTGTGAGACTAATAAAGGCAAATCCAATCCAATCCAATCCAATTGAGGGTGCACCTTACACACCGGATAATACGGTATATTTATTCAGTGCAGTGTATTAAAGACATTTTTTTTCTTTTTAATGGCATATTTGTACCTTCACAAAAAGCAAAAACTTCGACCGTCGATAAACAAATTTATGAAATGGCATCTATATTTTTCTGAGACCCTTCCTTTAAACTATATATGCCAAGCATTTTCTGAATACTAGTACACGTAGTGTTAGACTTTTGCTGTATAGAGATAATATTTGGACTCCAATAAACTACTATTTTTGTTGTTTTGGAGTCACGTTAACAAGTCCTGCTGAAATCATCTGTAAATTTCCACAACGAGAGCGCATGTGGTGAATCAACAACATCCAAACATGGTGTTGGTAGTGGCTGAACCCAAAATAAGCCAGAGAAGATGATATATTTAACTGTCACAACAAACCAGACAAGAGTGTCTTTCTTTTATTGAAACACACCTGGAATAACATTTATCAGTCAAGAAGCTGAAGTCTATGTCCAGCGCCCTCTGCAGACAACGTCCAAGAACGATGAATGAACGCCGCCATTAGAGTTGGCTTTGCTTTGCATTTCATGAATAGAAATCCTGAGAATATGCAGTCAGTTACATGTTAGCAAGTCACCTCCTCTCACGTGTTGGGTCCACACAAACACGGATATAAATTCAAACAGATGGTTACTGGGGTGCGGAGCGGAAGTATCTTTTAACCAGCTTGGCTTGCCATCCATGGCCAACGGCCAAAGTGAACTATGGGATCAGGCAGCGTGAACATCAGGGCGCTTTGGCTTCTTCACCAAGCACAAGGATGACCGCTAGTGATGCTGTGACATGGCTGCAAAAAGCCTGGGCGGTAGGGGGGCTAGACCTCAGGTAAATATCATTTGGATGACTGTGTTTTCCCAACTATAATGCTGCTCCCCAACTATAAAACTAAATAATAATAATACATAATAACGTGACACAACACAAAGACACGGTCATTCAATCCTAAGCACTTTCTGTATCCTCTTTGTTGTATGAAGATGATTGAGGATCAAATCGTCATTTTCACCAGTGGATCACAGACATCATGGTGAAATATGGACGTCTGCTACAATCTAAGTTTTGAAAGCTGTACTACAAAGCTGTAGTATCGATTGATGAAAACAAATTTTCTTACATCACCTGTCCCACGTAAATCCGCTTCAATTCCGAGCTGCGACAGTTCCACATACGCATTGGCTCTTTGTTGACGCTCCTTTCTTGTCATCACGGACTCCTCAAGCTATGTACCCATTCAGCCACAGACTGTCCAAAAGCAATCGACCTTTCCACTGAACAAAGCGGGGCTGTGAAAATGCTGCCCGTTACAGGCTCAAAAAAAACACCTTCACCCCTGAGCTCTCCATCGATGACAGTCAAATGGCACCGATATTCCTCCCAATTAAAAACAGTGCTGCCGAAAAGGCCCAACTGCTCAGCAGATTCCACTCCTTGATTAATATTGTGGCGAAAAATGCTGATAAACAATCCACATCCGGTCCACACACGGCACAACAACACAAAGTGAAAAAGAAAACACAAAGATGATTAAAAAAAACAATAAAAAATAAAAAATATATATAGCAAGACTACCTGGGTCCTGAGCTATTCATGTTTTTGGGGCTAGCTAGTATCCACTGGCATCATTAAAACAAATTAAGACAATACACATGAATCAAAATCGTGAAAAAAGATTCCGTATTAGCTGTGTAGCTTATGTGTTGCAACCAAACTCATTTTACTGAGGAAATAAGTTAATTGGATGATACTAACTTTCATGAGGCGGCTGATTTACTAAACTCTGCTAGCAGCCAATCATATTATTCCCTTCCTGGAAGTCATCTCACAAAAGAAAATGACAGCCAGTATGAGTAGCTATTGAAACAATCCATTCATTTTGTAATCCCCTTAGCCTCTTAAGTATTGTGGCATGTTGGATGGAGCCTATCCCAGCACTCCTTGGGGTACACCCTGAACTGGTCACTACCTGATCACAGGGCACACATAGACAAACACATATTCACGTTCACAATCACACCTAGGGTCAGTGTTCAATCAGGATGCCATTTTTAGGAATGTGGGAAGAAACCGGAGTACTGTACCTGAAAAAACACCCAGACAAGAAGGCCCGAGCTACAATGGAATAACGCATGTCTGCATTATGATGCCGTATTGCGACCGAGTGACCCAGCGTGCTGCCGCCGACTGAAACCTTGACATTTTAAACACTTTGGTCAAACGTCAAACAGGTGTTCGGCTCATGCTTAAAAATAAGTTGAGGCAAAGACACTTATTTTGGAAACCTGTCTGGGTGTGCGGTGATTTTCACGTTGTGGCTCATGAACATATTTATTTCTACATCTTCTATGTAAACAACCACACCAGATTTAAGTAAAAGAGTTCCTGTCTTTTTCCTCAGCTGCTATATCTTATATATAAGTCATTTGTTATATAAATATATATATTCAGCACATCATCTCTTGAGTGCCGGTCTAACGGTGGTAATAATGAACTGACTCTATATGGCTTCTTCTCGCCATGAGGTCCAGGAGGCGTAATCAGCCTATAGGAAATGTGTCTAATTAGACAGTTGATTAATCAGCATGCTAATAATACGCTTGCGTGGTGGATGTTAGCGAACGAGCGCTATTGCTGCGCTAAAAGATGCGTCGCAATGACAGGCAATATATTATCCAACAACGACGTGCCTGCACCAAATGCACCACGTCCGGATTTTTGATGCTATAAAAATCAACTAATATATACTCTGAAAAAGAAAAAATACTTTTAAAAGTACGTTTTTTTCAGTTAAAAATATAGCTCATCGTAGTCTTAGTTTTTTCCCCCTTATACATGGAAGTGTTAAGTGCAAGAGAAGAAAATGTGTATTTATTTATTTATTTATTTATTTATTTATTTATTTTCAGTTTTCGTTTTTGGTGACTAGAATAATCTTGATTATAGCACAATGTGGAACAGAGTAATAAAACACAATTGCTACTAAACAACTTTGATACAAATTCACCAGCTGAAAAAAATAACACAATAATAATAATAATAATAATAATAATAATAATAATAATAATAATAATAATAATAAATATGCCAGTAGATAGATAGCTCAATAGATAGCAAGATCATAATAATAAATCGTAAATAAATAAGAGAGTCGATGGATGGATGGATGGATGGATGGATGGATGGATGGATGGATGGATGGATGGATGGATGGACAGACGGACAGACAGACAGACAGACAGACAGACAGACAGATAGATAGATAGATAGATAGATAGATAGATAGATAGATAGATAGATAGATAGATAGATAGATAGATAGATAGATAGATTTTTTTTATAGTTTTGTCTTTTTTGTATTCTCCTGAAATATGTTTATCAGGGAAAAAAACTGGACCCGTTGTGAAACTCCAATCTCGCAAGTGAAAACGAAAAGACAAAAGGCACTTTAATTGGACGGAAGCCCAATGAAGTCACACTCGCTCATGGCCGACGCATCGCCGGCCTCAATTAATGGCGGTCAAGCAGGCAATTAAGAGATGCGTCCTAGCGGGGCAGGTAGCGGGAATCCTGAAAGCCAGAGGGGTAGGGGGAGCAGCATGCTCCATGATGACTATTGATCCACGGGCCATTGGAGCATCAGCCGCCACTCACCTCACTTTCGCGACTCCCTTTTCCGACACGGCGCCATTGCTTGACGGACTCAATCAGTGGCTGGCAGACCCGTTTCGAACTGACTCGTGATCAAAAAGACAGGTCAACAGGTCAAAGAATGCACAGCATAAAAGAAGTCTTTACAGTGTATGAACTCTAACAGTATCCCACCTATAACCACTGAACCACATATGTATCTCATTTATTTTCCCCCGTATTTCCATACTTTTTAGAGCATTTTATGGAGCTTTAAAGGACCGACACCACCGGACAAGTTGTGTCCATAACTTGTAAAATCACTTCAAATGACTTCTACTGAGCGTATTTTACAAAGATTCCACGGCATATAGCTATATTTTACGTTTTAAGACTAGCGGTAAATATTCAGGAAGTCTTGTTTTCGAGTTGATGACGACGCCTGACCTGACGTCACGTCTGGAACGCCCCTGACCGAGAAAGCGACACACAATGCATTTTGGGTACTTTGTTTGGTCTGAAAATTTCCTGTTGATCCATGTTGCGAAATTAGAAGGAAAACGCAAATAACGCAATGGTGAATCGTTGTGTGTTGCACCAAGACTACTATTTGATACTAGTTGACAAATTCCCAGTAGACAAATCAGCCCATTTCCCACGGAGCTTGGGCGGCATCTTGAGCATTTTCTGGGACGGTACATTGGAGTCCTGATGGCTGGAATTGCTCCGGGAGGACTTGTTTAATTAATTGCAAACATTTATGCTTTCCTCTTCAGAACTATTTCAATCATATTCATAACTGGATGAGTAACAAGAAAGCATCTTCTCTGAATCTGAACTCTCTGAAGCCATTGGTTTGTGTCTGGAGTATCCTGGCATGACGTCACGAACAAGGGGGCGGGACCTTCTGAAACTTGGTATCTCCGAGGTCATTTTGAAGTAGATTTGGGGCACTTTAACTCATTTTTATTGGTGTTTTGTATTTGACTAAAAATATCAGCCTGCGTGTTTTGGGTATTATAGATGGTATAAAATATTTTTCTGATGTCAGTTAGGAAACAAAAAAATTGTGTTGTTTGTCCTTTAAAGGTCCAATACCAAAAATTAAATGTACTCTGCTTATCTGTCAACCACAAAACAAAAGAAAAGATGGTTTCCAGCATTTTGCATTGAGTAATCTGCGCCAGTTGGTTTCATTGATAAGCTAGCTGAAAAAAAGCAGTTTGTGTGGGGAAAGACACACTTTTATGGTGGTCAACTACCTCTAACCTTCACAAATGGGGTTTGCATGTTGTTTTTGCCTGCGTGAGTTTTCTCCGGGTACTCCGGTTTACCCCCAGTTAGCCACCAATTATATTAATGCTTTGAGAACAGAAAGACAGCCAGAGAAAGAGCAAGGCGCAACTGTAAGAAGCTGGACCAAGAATGTATTTATCGTGTAAATAATCATCAGCAGCAGGATCAGCCAATGGCTGATCCATCTTCAAGTTAATTGATAAACTCACTTAGCAATCATCCTGATGGACAACTTCCACGTCTTTAACATATACAAGCACACACACATGCACACACTCACAGTGATAAATACCTTCCTGTGTTATCACTGACTTCCTGTTTGTGCATTTTTGTGCTGTTCTTAGCTGACACTTGATACTTAAACTTTCTCCAAAACGTCAGAACAGGAGCACAAATCAGTGATTAGAAAAAGAATACACATTTCTTCTATTCTTTTTATTTTTTGGGAAATGTGTGTGTGCATGCGTGCGTGTACGTTTGTGTGCGTTTGTCTGCGTGTGCACGAATGACATCTGTGATCTGCGTTGCCCTGGCTGGTCCAAATGGGCGCGTGATGAAGATTAAAGAGCGGAACAAGTATGACGGTGATGTGATGAGCAATTCATTGCTTCTCTTCTTCCTGTTGATAACCGCATAAGAAAACAGACTGATCATGCCCTTGTTAGCCAATGCTAATGTGCGCACGACAGCAGGAAATTACAATGACCAACTATATTCTGGACATATGGTGAACTGTCGCTTATTGCTTACTTACAAGAGGTGAAAATACAGGACATGATACAGAGAGAGAAGATTGTTCTTCTTTCTATTATTTTACCCTTCTGACACAATTTTAGCCCATTAAAATTGAGTAAAAAGATGCTCTTTTTTTAAGTACAGAATTCCTTCGCACTTGTTTTTACTCTTGCAGTAAAGTCTCGTTATATCGATAGTACTGCTTATTACGATACTATTTCTATATGAACGCAAGGAGAAAATTTACATGCCGCAGGATCGGATATATCGATACTGCGGTTATATCGTTATTTTTTCCGACTCCCGAGAATATCGATATATGTGTGTATATATATATATATATATATATATATATATATATATATATATATATATATACAGTAAAGTCTCGTTATATCAATATCGGTTATATCGATAGTACTGCTTATTACGATACTATTTCTATGAACGCAAGGAGAAAATTTACATGCCGCAGGATCGGATATATCGATAGTCCGGTTATATCAATATTTTTTGATGCTTTTTAAATAAAAGCATCAACATTCTACATTGTTTTGTCCAATAAATTCCTATATTGACCAAATATTTTTTTTTTTTATTGTCTGACCTATACTGTAAAATTTGTTTGACCACTAATGAAAGAAAACATAACATTGTGTTTATTGTTACATTGGACTGCTAACCTATTATTGGAAACACACTAAGAGAGCTAAAGAAATTTAGCATTGAGCTATCAATATCTGTAAACCTTTAAACAAATGCAGCAAGCAAATACCATATTTTCCATTGTATAAGGCGCACCCAAAAGCCTTGATTTTCTTCAAACGATGACCCTGCAACTTATACGCAGGTGCGCCTTATATGTGAAGTAATATTGAGCCACAACAGGTCTCGCAACTACTGTCAGCAGCCACTGACTCCATTTTCCCTCTGTAGAAGAAGTAGTGCGTAACCCCGGCCTCTACTGTAGCGACTTATAAATGTGGTGTGCCTTATATTTGGAACGTTATATATATTTATATATTATATTTGGAAAACTTTTTTCATTCATTGAAGGTGCGCCTTATAGTCCGGTTTACCTTATATATGGAAAAAATGAAATGAATGAAAATACACCATTCACTGGGGGTTCACCATATGTGCCTTATGTACCGGAAAATACGGTAGGTATTATTATTTTTTTTTCGTGTTTTGATATTGGGCAGGGAAGTCAAAATACCTGATTAGGCTAACGACATTTCCCCTGGGCGGGGACCAAAGTGTGTTCGTTTGTGGCTTTCATGCAGTTAGCGTATCATTGGGCGAGTGTGTGTTTAGCATGCGCCTGGCGTGTCATATGTAGTATGTCGGCGTGGTTGTGTCTCGTTAGCATGTCAGCATGTCGTTAACGTCTGGCAGTGTGTAGTTCGCGTACGCTTCTTCACCCTGTGACCATGTCGCCGCTTTTTCATGTGACTGTCACACATGGTCGACACACTGACTTTGTGTGCATTTTTTGTACACGTGCGCACCCACGAGCGTGTGCCAGTTTAGCACTGCTAAAAGTGCATCCTCAGCTGTTTTCCCTAGGAAAGCGTTCCAAGCGCCCCTCCGCCTTTGCCTCCCCCTATTTCCCTGCGGCATTTCTCCAGGTAGCGTTCTCCAAAGTCTCGCTATTAATAAGCAACATATTTGATTAGCTGTGTGCAGCAGTTGTCTACAGAAGCCCTACCAAACAAGCATGCCATATGAGCAGCGTGCGGTCTCGGCTTGGCAGAATTATTTAAGGTGTGACGCTACCCCGAGGGTCCCCAACATGCTTTTTGCAGGGTGGCTGCGCGCGGAGGTGTCGGTGGTGCGAACGTGCTGCTCACCGGCGCCAACGCCTCAGGTGAGCTGAGAAGTTCTTTTGTGTTGGGGAATTGTTGTTCAAAGCTGTTTTTTTTCTTTTTGAAAGTGTTGAGGTGTCAATTAGGCGAGCAAGCAGCTTGCAGCACCTTCAAACCCACTCATTAACACTACATACACACACGCACATACAAACATACACACTTGTTTGTTTGTGGAACCGGGACACAGCATGCTGCAACAAGTTATGTTTTGTGTGCGTGAGTGTTGATTTCCACAAGAAATTACTTTTTTTGTATTATTGCAAGATTTCGGATTGATCCAAATTATTGACATTACACTGACCTACCTATGTTTACAAACTAACATTTCAAATTCATCATCTAAGATGAGGATGTCCAACTAATTGTTTGCCACGGGCCACATTGTAGTTATGGTTTCTTCTCAGAATTTAAAAACAATTACTGTTATTGTGGTTTACATATGACAAGACTCAGACTTTAGCAAGCATCATGGAATTTCACAAGTTTGATTTGCTTTCGTAGGCCGAATAAAATGATATGGCGGGCGAATTTTGGCCCCCGGAGCTTGACTTTGACACCTGTGATCTAAGACATCATGTTTTCTGCCCTCTGACTCTTTGCTCATGAAACACTTTTCGAGCTTGATACATCTTGCAATTTGCAAAGCATAAATGATCATCGTTTTGGTATATTAGTCGTTATTGATTGTGAAGCGCTCCATGTAATGTGCAGTATGTGCAGTACAGTATTTCATTTTTTTGCTGTTCCAGGTGGGTTCATTTGGGTATATGCATTGAATCAAAAACTACAATACTGAAAAAAAAACTCAATTAATCCATTGAAAAGAGAAAACACTTTATTGCTATCTCGCAGTTTTGAAGCAACATTTTTTTTATAGTTTTTTTATAGTACATAAAGGCTAATCGTATCATTCGGTATTGTTATGTGGTCTGTTTGTATGTGTTGCTGCTCAGCGTGTGTTTAAAAAAAGGCACTTATGTGAAGGTTTGACTTATCACAACAATAATGCTAATTTCTGTTAGCCCGTCAATGGGAATTCCCATTCAACATTACCATTAAGCTATCGGATTTATAAATCATTTGGTTGACTACGTTGATGTTTAAATTGATAATTCTGAATACTTTTCTGTTTTGTGTGTCGTGTTTTTGATAATAATTTAACTCCTTCACTGCAAGTGTAATGTGGAGCGGCATTCCCAAGTTTTGGTTTTTCTTGCGGGGTGTGCCGATATCGTGCTGGTCTGACCTCTGGGATTTTTTTTCCCTCCGACGAGGGGGAGCATTTGCCTTTTGTCCATGTCAACGCTTTGTTACAGCTTCAGTTAAAGCGCTATTAAAATCAATATCAGTGACGTGCAGTCAGGGCAGGCAGGTGAGGCCATGCCTCACCTGTCATCATGGAAATACCAAATGAAAAAAAAAACAGTTATATTTATTTAGTGATTTGTACTTTAAAGTTATTTTCTATTTAACTTCACCACTTTTGGATTTTTTTTCAAAACCGCTGAATTTTCGCATTCACCGTTCAAATACTAAGTGGAGACGAGCGGTGAGGCAGCAGCCGGCTGAGTCTCACCATGGATTGCGCAATGACTATGCTAACTGTGCTGGCTTGCTCTGCAGTGAGACAGCATTGCTGTCCCTCTGCATATTGCTAATAAAGTGTTCAAACACTTTCGTATGTGAAATAAATGTCTACTGTTTAGCTGGTGTATATAATGTAGAGTCGCTTTACATTATAAACACTGTACTATAGTGCTTATTTTGTTTTATTTTTATCAAAACTGTGTGCATCGGTGAGGCACACAGTTCTCCTGCCTCATGACAGGGGGCGCTGGTGATTACAGATTCTTCTTGCGCCTCTTTGGCTGCAGAATAATAGAATTAGTGAGAGCAAGCTACAGTAAACAGTTAGCAAGTTAAGTGCAACCATCCAGTCATTTTTTTCATGTTGCTTGGCCTTATTTTCGGAATGGAGGATTACATCTAAATTATATCTAAATTGAAAGACATAGAGAGACTTTTAAAACTGAAGAAAGATAAGGAAGGCTTCTACAAAGAAGATATTGATGCCTTTCTTCAGAAGGAGTGGCACATTGACTTCATTTATAAGTAAAGGTAACATGATAATAAGGTTTTTTAAATTACTTTTTTCGATGCTATCTATGTTTATATAGAGAATGCTGACATGACATTTTAAACAAAACACACTAACTGTTGCCAATCAAATGGTGAATCAATAAACTACTCTGTAGAGTTCATATGTTTGTAAATCTGACCGTGATGACGTCAGTGCCTCACCAGCCTTGAACCTCACCGCACATCACTGATCAATATGTATGTATGGTATTATATTTTGTACAACCTCTTCCATTTCAAGATCAGATAACTCCAGACTCATATAAATTAGGAATTAACACTTTTTTTCTGATGAAAGAAGTGAGTCTCAGGTTTTAACTGTGTGGAATTTTCATGTAGTCCTATAACTCAATACTCTGTGGGTCCTGCAATTTGAGAGATAATGACAAAAACCCTGGCACTGGAGGGAGTGGACACATTTTTGCACATTGTCTGCCAGTGAATGAGTTGAACAGGGTTAAAAACAGCTTCGTGAGCAAGTGACAATGGATTTTTAAAAAAGGTTCTCCAGAAGTTTAAAGAAAAAGGTGACCCACTGACATAATAACTTGAACAGGCGCTAACCGTGTGGCGTACAACCATATTACAAAAATGGGGACTGTTAATGTTAGCAAAATAAAAAAAATAGAGTAGGATAGATAGAATAGTTTTAAGAGGTTTAAATTGGTTTGGAGGGGTGAGATAACTTTTTTTTTTTATTTATTTCTTTTTATGTTGGGTCTGGAACAGTACGGGATATCGTTGCGTTATTTAGCTGTCCCTTCCACCATCTTTCCTGTTCTGTTGCCAGTTGCCCCAGGAAGTGACTTGAACAGGAAGTCTTTTTTTCTGTGTTTGCATGTGTTTTGTTTTTCCTTATACTTCCAAGATATAACGTTGCTTACCAAGTTTCAAATCTTTTACTATCAAAACAACAATAACAACGATGGGGGATCCCGACATCCGAGCGGCGAGTTTGTCCTGCCGCTGATTATGCTCCCGACAGGCCGCCGTTTGTCAAGCTCCGGCGCGGCGCGACGGGGCGCCTTGATGACTTAATTGCTTGTAAAAGGCTCGTTAAGGCTTCCTATCCATCATAAGTCATTCGTCGAGCAACAACTTTTGAGCTGCGCTTAATGACAATTAGTGACGTGAAAACATTTTCAATCATTTGACTTTGTCCTCTTTGTTGAGAGATTCTTGAGGTATGGATGCCGTTGGGCCGCAAAAAATATGAACATTGAGAAGGAAAATTGACTAGATGTCCTTGTATGACAAGATTTTTAAAATCAAGAAACCTGATTTATGAGTCATCCTTCTAAAAAAAATATTGCTAAGGTTCCACAGATGTGCTCAGCACCCCTCAAATCGAGTGAAAACATAAATGGAACACATATGGTAATGTAACCTCTTTTCGTGAGGACAGCGTGTCAGTCAGCAATAGACTGAGTGAATTACTGAATGAGACAAAGACATCAAAATCCAATGACAAAATGAGAACAATTTTGAAGACTAGCTCATTGCAGGAGTATTAGAAGGATTAGCAAAACGTGCTTCCAAAAATTAGCTGCTAAAGGAGCAAAGACTTCTGCTATCACATCAACGAAAATGACATTCTGTCTTCGATAAAGTCAAATATTACAATAATGTTGTCTTGGAATTAATGTTTTCAACTAGTTAAGCTTTAGCGTTGGCTTCTATACAGTTAGTGAAAGAAGATAGTACAGATTCACTTTCGAGGGACTTAGCAAGCTAACTAGCATAGCTAACATCAGCTTGTTTCTGCTTCAAAATCAGAATCAGTGTTTGGACAAGTATGTAAAACACACAAAGGTCGTTTGAGCCACTCTAGTATTACAGTAAGTATCAATTATAGTAAAAGGGTTTTTTTTACAACCAGCTATTGGCGTTAATCTCCATACAGTTGGTGAAAGAAAATACTACCAGTTCATTTTCAAGGTAATTAGCTAGCTGACTAGCATAGCTAAAATCTGCTTGTTTCCACTTCAAAATCAGAATCCGCTTTTGGACAAGTATGTAAAACACACAAAGGTCATTTGAGCCACTTTAGCATTACAGTAAGTAGCAATTATAGCAAAAAGGAACCTTTAGGACAAAACAAATAAGCAGAGAAAAGCATACATTGAGAAATAACTACTTGTATGGTTGAATTGTGTGTTTTTATTTTGTTTTATTTTTATCTTTACTACTGTACCAAAACAGTGTGTTTGTCTGTGTGTTTAAAAATAAATTAATATAATTGCAGTCAATGGAAATATGAAACTGCAGTGTTTTTGTTCAAGGTTAGAAACTGATACCAGTCTATGTCTACTTGCAAGCATCCATGCATATATTTAATTGAACTAATTCAATCATCTTTTCGTCTCAGTGGCCGTTTCTCGGATTCTTTTTCTGACGATCCGGACTGACTGGAAACAAGACGACGGCGAAGGAGCAGTCATCCGGCTGCTCGGAGGATCTTCACAAGACACCCTCGGCGGTTCTAGCAGGTGCAAAGTCAGAATTGGATGCTGTTTCGTATTAATTGGCGATCATTTGCGGAGCTCTTTTGCCAAGAGCGAGTCTTACAAGCCCCCAGCTGGGGTTGTCGTGGGGGGGCAGGCCTGTTGGCATTGTGGCAGCATATGTTTGGTGCCAAGGACGCCAACCATTTGCATTTCTTTTCGGGGCGAATTTTACAAAGATGCTTTTGTGTGGCGGAGAGCGTTGCAATTAATCATGAGTGAAATGTATCGGCTGATGAAAAGCCATAATTCTACTTGGGGTGGCGGGGGGAAAGTTGCAGCATCTGCACTGCACCCGTGCCCCTCAAACCACATCCCGCACAGCACCCTCCCCTTTTTTGGGGGGTTTGGGGGGGTGATGAATATGCCTTGAACCTCAAGTAGTTCAATGTGCTGACAGGAAGAAAAGCAACAATGATGTCTTTTTGTGTTGTGCCATAAGTCATGAAAATAGTTCTGCACAACGGTGGGGGCGGATCATGTCGCACGCGTGTGATTGACGCGACTTGAAATGTGACTTTGACGGACTCATTTCTCAAACAAGCACTGTTGCTATTGCTTTTGGGACTTCAAAAGAGCCAGTTAAACAATTTGGTGTTCAAAACTGGAGTTAGACTTGTGTTTGAGGGAAATGGGGTAGAAATTAGGATTAGGGTTCAGATTTGAACATTAATGAATAAATTATGGGAATGAAGTCTAGGATGGGAGTTAATTGTTTGGATTTGAATTAAGAGATGGTGTGAGTGAGGTCAGGAGTGCACAATCGGTCACTCAGAGTCGACGGATAGTCTGCTGACTGGTCATAAGAGGTTTCTATGTGTGGTACCATGTTATTATTATTTTTTTATAAGTACTTGGGGTCAACTGTCCAGAGCAATGGAGAGTGTGGAAAAGAGGTGATGAAGCGTGTCCAGGCAGGCTGGAGCGGCTGGAGAAAAATGTCAGGTGTGATGTGTGATAGAAGGGTTTCAGCTAGGATGAAAGGAAAAGTGTATAAAACAGTGGTGAGACCAGCCATGATGTTTGGACTGGAGACAGTACCACTGAAGAAAAGACAGGAAGCAAAGCTGGTGGTAGCAGAGCTGAAGATGTTGAGGTTTTCTTTGGGAGTGACCAGGTTGGATAGGATCAGGAATGAGTACATTAGAGGGACACCTCATATTAGAGGCTTTGGAGAGAAAGTCAGAGAGGCCAGACTGAGATGGTTTGGACATGTCCAGGGGAGAGAGACCGAATATATCGGGAGAAGGATGCTGAGCCTTGAACTGCCAGGCAGGAGACCAAGAGGAAGACCGAACAGGAGGTTTATGGATGTGGTCCAAGAGGACATGAAGGGCGCTGGTGTGAGAGAAGAGGATGCACAAAACCGGGATAGATGGAGGACATTGATTCGCTGTGGTGACCCCTGAAGGGAAAAGCCGAAAGGAAAAGAAGAAGAGGACATATTTTGTATTGATAGACATGACAGCCTAAGCACCCCACCAGTTTAATGTCCACAAAAAGGTAGATTAGGAACTAACTAACTAACTAACTAAGTAACTAACTAACTACGCACACGCGGACACGCACGCACGCACGCACACACACACACAGACAGACAGACAGACAGACATACAACGTCACCGTTGACAGGTGTCAAAGTTAAGGACCCGGGGTAAGATCCGGTCCACATCATTTTATGTGGCCCGTGGGAGCAAATCATACGTGTCAACTTTCATGATTCTTGTGGAAATTTGTTCCAAAATGTTACATTGTGATGGGTAATATAAAATAGTCAGATTTTTCAGCGGAAAGCTGTAACAAAAACATGTTTGACACCTCAAGTTCAAGTGCATATATTAACTCATTGACTGCCATTCCCGAATTTATTTGGGAATTTAAAAGCATGACATGGAGCGCAATTCCCGAATTTGTTCAAGTTGTGTTTTTTTTTTTCTTGCGTAGGGTCCCGATAAAGCGCTGGTCAGACCTCTGGCAATGTTTTTACCTACCACAAGGGGCAGCATTTGGCTTTTTTTCTATGTTAGCGCTTTGTTACAGCTTCGGCTGGTGTTAAAGCGCTATATAAATCAATATGTATGTATTGTATTTTGTACAGCTGCCCCCATTTCAAGCTCACATAACTCCTAACCCATATAATTTAGGAATTATTAAGAAGAGAGTCTAAGGTTTCTTATTATTGAATATTTCTGTAGTCCTAAAATTCAATATTCTGTGGGTCCTGCAATTTGAGTGAGAATGACAATAACCGTGGCACTGGAGTGGACACATTTTGGCACTTCGTCTGGCAGTGAATGAGTTAATATGGTGGGGAAGGTTCATGGTTGGCGTCAGGGTCAGTGAATTACCATTGGTTTAAAGTATGTTTAAGACTAGTTTAAGGCTGGGGAGTGAGAGCTAATGTAAAAATTGGGATTAGTTGGTGTCTTTGTTTTTTGTTGGGATTAAAGGACAACCGACACCAATTTTTTTGTTTACTAACTGACATCAGAAAAACGTTTTATAGCATCTAAAATACCCAAAACACGCAGGCTGATTTTAAGTCAAATGAAAAACACCAATAAAAATGACTTAAAGTTTCCCAAAACGACTTCAAAATAACCTCAGAAAGTTTCCGTTTTTAGAAGGATTCCTGAATATTTAGCGCGAGTCTTAAAACGTAAAATGTAGCTATATGCCGTGGAATCTTTGTAAAATATGCTCAGTAGAAGTCATTTGAAGTGATTTTACAAATTATGGACCCAACTTGTCCGGAGGCGTCATTTGTCCTTTAAGGGGTTAATGCATTGGCAATAGGAGGAGTTTGGGCTAAATTAGGAACAGAGGCTTCGAGTTGTATTATAGATCAGGATGAGAAGTAAAGGACTCCGGTTGTCTTAAAAAGGGACACTTTTGACTGTCTTACTTTTTGACCTACCGCGTGTCGTCGCTGCCATTTTTCAGGACGTCTAATTGAGCCAATTAAACAATTGATTTAGCGTTGGGATTAGAGGCGCCGCAGCTTTTATGTGTTGCGAGACCAAAGCGATGTCCCTGTCAAGCCATGGACATGCTCCAGGTTTTTTTTCGTCCTTTGGCAAGGTGGCTCCAGATGGATATGCGGGTTTCGGGGCTCTGCAGTGCGGTGGGTGGCCAACTGGTCCAAAACTGACACGCTGAGCCCAAAGCAACCAGACTTGTAAATTTCCATTCTGTTTTCTTTGGTTTTGTTGCTTGACTGCAATCATAGCAAGGGATTAACCTCAAGGCAAAACGAATGAAGTTGATTGATATACAGTGTAACGTGGACACTTTTGAGTGCCTCGTTGTTGAAAGTTAAAGTGCGCATGCCATAGAGGCAAAGATGGAAGTAGGAGGAGTTTTTATTTATTTATTTGACATAATCTGTCATGACATCGGTCTGCTGATTAGGATTTCATAATCATTTTAGAGTGCCACCTTGTTGGCCATTACCGTGTGTGCTCAACACAAACGGACTAGTGGAATAATTCAATATTTTTTTTATTGGTTTTAATTGTTTTTTTTAATTATTATTTTGCAGTGTTGTTAAAACATTTTTGTAAGGTTGGAGACTAGGGAGAAAGGTCAGGATCAAGGTTTGGTTCCAGTAGGATTAACTCATTCAATGCCAAACGTGCAAAAAATGTGTCCACTCCGGTGCCAGGGTTTTTGTCATTGTCACTCGAATTCCGGGACCCACAGAATAATGAGTTTTAATAATAATAATAATAATAATAATAATAATAATAATACATTTCATTTATAAGCGCCTTTCAAAACTCTCAATTACACTAGGACCACATAAACATTAAATGCAGTGTAGCAAACCTTAGACTCTCTTCTTTCATCAGAAAAAAAAAGTTAATTCCTCAATGATATGGGTCTGAAGTTATATGAGCTTGAAATGAGGGTGGCTGTCCAAAATCCAATGCAATACATACATATTGGTTTATTTAGTTCTTTAACACCAGCCAAAGCTGGAACAAAGCACTAACCTGGGAAAAGTGAAATGCTGACCCCTTGTGGAAAGGGAAAAAAACATTACCAGAGGCCATGGCCAACGCTTTATCAGCACGCAAACAAGAAAAAACAAAACCCGAACAAATTTGAGAATGGAAATGAATGAGTTAGGGGTGAATGGTCAAGGTCTTCAGTGTTCCAAACATGTGATCTGAAATCATTTGATCAAAGCCAGTGATGCGAGTTGTTGCACTCTTGCATCATATTTTATATTAGTGTTCCCGTTTGAGGACTGAAAAGATAAGAAAAAGGTGTGAGGGTCTACATTGAGGGCCTTCCTTTCAATTTATGAGCAAATACACAATTGAGCCCCATGGACACATGGATGCATAAAAAAAAAAGTTTCAACAACTTTTTCCTCTGACACCTCATATTCTCTCCCTGGCTCAGTGCACCCCCACCCATTTTTTTCCTTTCTTTAATATTTTTTTTACCCTCCCTATTCCCCTCTTCTAAATGTACAAAACGCCTCTCATCAAAGCCTTCATTAACAAGGAAGGTTAATTAAAAAATAAATGCGTAAACATCAATATCAGCGTCGGGGCGATGCATAATGCGGCGTAATGATGTTTGAGGGGGGCTTTAGCACCTCGCTGGGACCCCTTGGTACCTCTCAGGCGCTTGCTTACGTTGTAAGCCTTTGTTGTGTGACAACAAAGAGATTGATGTTAAATTCATCAGCGGATGAATATTTCAATTGCGTTTGCTTTATAGTTGAGCCGCTGTTGGCATTTCCATTTTGCCTCCATATGTGCAGCCATGTTAAGTGCAATCATTACCATTTTCTACCTGGGGGTCTGCCAGGGATAACAGTCCCCACTGATAGCTCTATTCTGCACACGAGGGGAGGCACACATGCATCTTTTAAAAGGTGTGTTTGCGGCACCTACACAGCTATTATTCTCCCGTGTGTATGTGAGCATGTCTATACGCGAGTTTATGTGTGCAAACAGCTGAGTCACGGCCTTTGTGGACACATCAAGTTGGATTAAAAGTCGAAATGAGACTTAAAGTGTCTTTATCACACACCTGAAACCATAAAGGGATTAATTCGTTGCCGTTTGACGAATGGGATGGGAAAATCTGATCTCGAGAGTCTATTTAAAAAATAATAATACAATGATACATCAGCTCACTAACTAAATTGATTCCCAGAAAGTGGGTGTGTGGTGAAAAGTTCATCTTCCCAACATTTATTTCCCATAAGAAACCATTAAAATGAGAATAATCCGTTCCCAGGTCCCCATAAAACATAATTTTTGACTAAATAAGCCTTTAAACTACACAAAATATCCCTTATTTTATGTATAATAAATGTGCTAATATATTGTAATTAAAGAAATAAACTGTACTGTATAATGGTAGCAATGGTCGACTTAGCGTAATGGTATTGAACGCTAAGTAACACAAATGCACACCTCGTTCGTGTTTTTGATTATCTCCTTCTTCTGGTTGGCCGTAATTTTCTTTTGTGTGCTCTTTGGCTTAACAGTCAGTCGTGGGGTCTTTTTTGGTCCCATAATAACAAAAGTACTACGCTCAATAACAAACCACGTCCACACTCAAAGAAAGGGGGTGACGAAAACTAGTCCACCAGCCACCGTGGCACTGTTCTAGCGTGTTGTTTGGTGTTCTTCCGCCGAAAACTAGTCTGTCAGCCACCTTGGCGGCGTATGGATGGTTCGTCCGCCAAAAACTAGTTCGTCAGCCGAGACTATATGCTCGCAAATTTAATGTTCGTGAGGCGAAAAGTTCGTGAGTTGAAGCGTTTGTCAGCGGAGGTATCACTATAATAATAACGTTGTTTTACTCTTCTTGCACACTTTAAACATATAAACTTATCAAAGATGCATTTGAAAATATTCCTAAACACCTGTTTTAACTCTCAAGCTTTCAAGAAGTCCTGTCAAGGAAATAATAATAATAATAATAATAATAATAATAATAATAATAATAATAATAATAATAATAAATGTAATTTACAAGCTCCTTTCAGAGCACCAAAGGACACTTTACAATTAAAAGAAAGATAAACACCAGAACAATAAAAACATAAATAAAATTATAAATAATTAAAGATCTGATTAAACTAAACTGTGAAATGTGAAGAATGGAAAACAATATCCAATAATTAATTCCATGCTGTTTACTTGTTACTACCAGTTAATGTTTACTGTAAAACCAGTCTATGAAACAGAATTAAATCTGCCATCTTTTAACATAGTCAACCAAACCATGTGATTTTGTGCCGCGAACCTCTCTACTAGCTTAATACTAACATGTCTTTCAGCAAATTGTTAAAGCTAATTCGCTATCATCATCTATGTATTATTGACCTGTGGTACAAAATTACCCATTTGAGCTGCCCACCATTTCACTCCAAAATATCCTTAACAACATATTTATCAATGGGGGGGGGGGGGGGCGTCAGGGCCTTCAAGGCCTTCTCTGCTGGACTAAAAATATCTGAATCACAGACTGATGTGAATTATATTTTGTCCATAAATTCATAGTAAATAATTCTGAATTGTCTTTCAGCTTTCTTTCATTACTTTTCCTCTGTCGCGCTGCTGCCAGTGTATTTTCGTATTTAAGCATTTAACCAAGCACAGTTTTGTCATTATTTGGTCAGAAATCTACCTAGACACCTTCATAATCAGTTCTGCGGGCACGAAGATCAATGGAGATGAAACAGTTGCTTTAACCAATCAGAGTTCGAGTTGGCAAGCCAAGGCCTGCTCGAAAGCGCTGGTAACGTCAGAGTTTTTGCAAATTATGATTGGCGATAGTCACGTGATTAGCTAGCCACGAGCCAATCATAGTATCACAAGCCGCTAGTGATAAGCGCATACTGGCCAGAAAACAGCAAATAATATTACAATTTTATGAGGTTATCATGAATTCACACATTCATAGTAAAAATTGGAACAGTTTAATGACGGTATTTCACAAGTTTCTTCAAGTCACAAGTTATTTCCTGGCTAACGACATCCTCTCGTGGACGTGTAGTAACTCACACCACACTCACAGCTGTGGAGTGATTCAGACGTAGCATGACTGAAGGCCTAGGAGTGACATGCATGGTATTTACTCATTTTTGTGGACGAGAAAGTGCCCTTACTATCTTTCCGTCTATTAATTTGCCCACTGTTGTGAATGAATTCAGAAGTTAACTGGAAACTAATTTGTCAAACATTGGCAAAACCGTAAGTTCATCATGAACAGGTGGTCCATTACCTCCCCCCCCAAAAAAAAAAGAAAGAAATCAACATTCTGCGGTAATGCCTATAAAACTTCATGTGATAAGCTGAAATAGCTCAGTTGGGAGAGCGTTAGACTGAAGATCTAAAGGTCCCTCGTTCAATCCCGGGTTTCGGCATATAAAGTACGGTAATACTGTCAAACCTCAGTTTTTGACAATAATCCATTGTAGAAAACTATTTTGGTCGAAAACTGGAACATTTGCCATTATAAGCAATGTCTGCTTTTTTTTAATCGTAATTTAACAATAGAAACACGCCTGCTCACAATGGAACGCTACACGAGGATAATGCGTCGCTCACAATGAGACGTGACACATGGAAGTGACGTATAAGGAAGTGGAGCTGGTCGAGTGGTGCATAGAGGTGCGCTCAGTTTGGTCGAGAACTGATTTTCAGTTGGAAACTGAGGCATAAGAAACCCAAAATTTTGGTTCGAAAACCAAATTGGTCGAGAGCCGAGACATTTGAAAACCAAACTTTGACTGTAGTTTTGCAAAATTCCCCATTGTGGGACTATGAAAGGCTTTCTTATTCTTATCACGGTTGCGAGCTAATGCTAAAGAAGTCACTACAAAACAAATACTACTATAACAAAAACAATTTTGCTAATCGTCATTGCTTTCAATGGAATGAGGCCTCATATATACACACACACACACGCACAAGCACACACTCACACACACTTATTGATGAGCTCCCCCCCAGACACACACGTACACAATCATTAGCATGCTATTGCTACTTAATAGCTCAACACATACTTTGAGTGACAAGTCAATTGGCTGATTGTTGATTATGCTTAGCCAAGGCCATCATGGCGACAATTGTATGTTTTTTATTAGATACACTAGTCTAATAACACCTGATGATAATAATGCTACCATTTTGATTGACACTTACAGAGGTGTCAATTTAATGACACCATGATTGACGTTTTTCTATTTTGTCACCTTCGTGAAGGCCAAAATATGAGCATTAAATCCTTGTTTTGTGAGGCTTATAATAGGCAGGTGCCACATTTTTTGTTCAAACACACTGAGAATCATAACAATGAGGTGAGAAGAAAAAATAACGCAAAATCAATGAATAATACTGTTAGGCATGAGGAATATGTAAAATATGCTGGTTTCAAAATAAAACAAATGGGTTCATGCATTTTTTTCAAGGCGGACATTTCCGTGCTAATCACCACTGCTCACAGTGGTTTTGTCATCGAAAGACATCACAGTGCTGACCAAAAACCTCTGGACACCAGAAGAGTCGTCACTTAAATGGCTCTCGTTCTTTTACTTGCCCATTTATAGGATCATGAATGCCCCATTTAGAGCTCTCGAACGGCACGCTAACCTAGCATTAGCAATCAAAACTGCCGCTATTGTCGCTCGATCTGAATTGCTCGCAGCTGCATTGACCCAGCTAATTTGCTAACGCTAATTCGCTAAAGCTAATTTGCTATGGCTCGTATTGGGTTTAAGTGCACTCCAGGAGGCGCAGCTGCCCTGGAGGGAGGCCTTCGTTTCCCCCAATGGCGCAGGGAGTTATTTAGCATAAGTGGCTGCTATGGGGCACAGGTGGCCTAACCAAGAGGGCGAGTGCCACCCCCCTTGTCAGGGCCCCTGAGTGTCTCAAACGCGAGTATGTGTGTGTGTGTGGGGGGGGGAGCTTGGTTTAAGGAGGGTAATCAGGGTCGTGATCTGATCAGAACGGGCAGGCCTGCAATTAATGTGAAAAGGAGCCGAAAGGTTCGGCAGCTGGCAATTAAAACGACGTCGTTCGCGCTCTGTGGCCTGGAACCGCGTCCCGTTGATGCTTGCCTCCGTGGGAATGAATGAGAACGCAATTCCAGTGCAATTCAGCGGCGTGCGAACGCAGATGTCGACTCTTGAGCGGCTCAATTGACTTTTGAATGGGGAGCATAGGTTGTCAATGGTGTCAATCATCCGCTGATTAGGCTTTGGGCACCAGCCACAATGGACGCCAAATGATACGAACGGGAAGAACACGTATTTCCGCTTGCCTTTTGGAATTCAAGTTAATTTAATGACTTATTTTATTTATTGAATTAGATAGCAGTGGTCGAATGTATGCCTGAATGAATGAATCAACAATATTTTTTTATTAAAAAAATATATACATCTTCGTTAACTAACTATATTTTAGTTGTGTTTATTTATGCTATTATTTTTGCTAAGTGTATTACGATTGTTAATTAAACCGTTACATGTTTTTTAAATTAAATATTAAGCGTAGAACTCTGTAGAGTTCATGTTTGTAAATCTGACTATGATGATGTCAGTGCCTTACCAGCCATGAACCTCACCGTACGCCACTGATATATATATCGGTGCGAAGCCAGTTGTTAGTCACAATCAGTGGGGCCACAGGGAGGGGTCCTCTCTAGGGACCTATCATAGCGGTGTCCGGCGCCACCATGTCTGGACATTAGGGATATATAAATGGGGCCGATACGACCAGTCAGACTTTAGTTCGCTGACGAAGCCTCTTGGATAGGAGGCGAAACGTCCGAAACCTTCACTTTTGTACAGATGACGGCTGAAGAAACCTTGAGAAAATTACATGCAAACAGGGTCGGATATATCGATAGTCCCGGTTATATCGATATTTTTTCGGACTCCCTTGAATATCGATATAACGAGACTTTACTGTATATATATATATATATATATATATATATATACAGTGGGGCCTCGGTTTACGAACACCTTGCCTTACGAACTTTTCGATTTACGAACGTTAAATTGATGAAAATTAAACCTTGGATTAAGCACTACTTTTCGAGATACACCCCCCCCACCACGGCTGGTGGAGTAATCTTGGGCGGAGGAACACCAAAGCACAGGATCGAACAGCGCCCCAGCCGGCCTACCTTTCCACAGCCCCTTTCTATGTGCACTCGTCGTGTACTTTTGACCCCACCACAGGCTCCTGTTCAGCCGAAGAAGACACAAAACAAAATTACAGTGGAGGAGAAGAAGGAGATGATTTAGAAACACGAACGAGGTGTGCGTTTGTGGCGTCACAGGTGCGCACCACAGCTTTCATGTGAATCTCAGCCTGACACAGTCTAGTAACGATATGCTAAATCCACCATTGGTACCATCCTTTACACAAAGGCGATATTTACTCGATGCTTTCACGTGACATGACACCGAACTTGTCACGTGCGAGTTGACAGCTGGGGCGGGGCCGCACTCCCGACCTCCGCCAGCTGCTGTCAATCCCCTAATCACCAATAATGGGACATTTCAACGGGTCGCTGTCACCTCACCAGTGACATGATTACGACGCCTCGTGCCTCGCCTGTGTCTTGGACTTGGCAGCACAAGAGTTTGCTTCGCCCGAGGTGATTGTTAGCCGCGGATCCGGGATCGCGAGTTTTTGCACCCCCATGGAATGATGTACAGGCTTTTATTGAACAGTTCCATCCAGAAAAGACTGTGGCTATGAAAATCATCAACATAATGAATGATAATGTGATGCCTCAGTTTAGTAAGACCTTACAAGTCAGAAAGCAACAGGTGTCCATTAAGAGGCATCAATGACCATCACAAATGTAAATAAAGTGACTATTAAATGTGCAGTGTATTTCTTTCATTACAACACAATAGCACATTTATTATACATAGAATAAGGTATATTGTGTGTAGGTTTAAGGCTTATTTAGTTGAAAATTATATTTTATGGAGACCTGGGAACGGATTATTCTCATTTTAATGGTTTCCTTTGTCTGGGAACCAATTAAGTTCATAAGCCAAGGCCCTACCGTATAATAAATATATGACATATATATATATATATATATATATATATATATATATATATATATATATATATATATATATATATATATATATATATATATATATATGTCAAAGTCAGCTTTATTGTCAAATATACAATACTCTTCCAGCACCTCATCCTCTGTCCCCCATTGTCTGAGACATTCTCTGAGTACATCATCCGTTGGAGCCTTCTCTTTGATTTATTCATTGAGCTTGGATGTTTCATCCTGGACAGTGGCTCTCACACTCACTAGTCCCCGCCCTCCTTCCTTATGGCTTGTGTACAGTCTCAGTGTGCTGGACTTGGGATGGAACCCTCCATGCATGGTGAGGAGTTTTCGGGTCTTAACATCCGCGGTCTGAATCTCTTCCTTTGGCCACCTTATTATTCCTGCGGGGTATCTGATCACTGGCAGGGCATAGCTGTTTATTGCCCGGGTCTTGTTCTTGTCATTGAGCTGGCTTCTTAGGACTTGCCTCACGCGCTGGAGTTATTTGGTCATAGCCGCTTTCCTTGTTGCTAGTTCGAGTTTGCCATTGGCCTGTGGTATACCAAGGTACTTTTAACTGTTTTCAATGTCTGCTATTGTTCCTTCATTGAGTGAGACCCTTTCAGTGTGGACTACCTTACACCTCTTAGTCACCATTCGACTGCATATATATATATATATATATATATATATATATATATATATATATATATGACATGAAATTTTAAACAAAATACGTTAACTGTTGCCAATCAAAAGGTGAATAAACTACTCTGTAGAGTTCATATGTTTGTAAATCTGACTATGATGACGTCAGTGCCTCACCAGCCATGAACCTCACCGCACGTCACTGATATACACATATATATACACATACATATACACACAAAAAAACATCTAAACTACTTTTTTAAATATAGATTCAGATGTCCTCCAGTAAAAAATGGGGTGAAATTTCCATTTATTGCTTCCTGTAGGTGTCAAAGTCAAAGTCAGCTTTATTGTCAAATATACTAATATTCATGACATACAGCACAGATGAAATTACTGTCCTCTCGGACCCAGCGTGCAAAGCACTTATAAGGACTTTAAAAACATAATAAACACGAAAATACCAATTTGCCCAATACATCTGTTTTGTTGCATTTTGTGCGTCAATGCGTTCCCAAGTGGACTCTCTTCCACTGACCTGATGCATTATCTTCTTAATTGGCGCCACCTAGCCCGCAGCACCCATCACCACCACCACCATCCTCCTCCTCCTCATCATCATCATCATCATCTTCACCACCACGTCTGCTTCCTGTCGAGCAGTAATGACGTACGTTGAATAATTGAGCGTCATTATCAAAGTCGAAGTTGTGTTGCACTGTGAAAAGTTGCTATGATGTCGGGCACTCATGACTTATTCACCGCATGGTGCCTCCATCCTGTTTGTCCTCGTTTTAACGCCACGCAAACAGCTCAAATGATACGAGCTGAAAAAAACGTCGCATTCCACTGTAGGGAAAAGTGAGTGTTTACAAAATTGGTTCCCAAACATAAGGCTGCGAGACACC
>NC_142739.1:19838759-19931259 GCF_051943395.1 Hippocampus bargibanti | reverse complement strand
TGACACAATGTTGCTATTATGGAGGGTGAAAAAAAGTATGTCAGTAAAGAATAAAACATTCTATTAATATGAACATAAAACATGCGAAACAAAAATATTTGCCTGAGCTACATATACGTATTTTGAATTAGTATTTTGTTTTTATTTCTTGACAAAAACAGTAACCACGTTTGTCCAGAAGAGAGTAGCAAATACCAGCGTGTCAATTTGATGTCAGAGTTCAACGCAAAGACTCCAACCGAATTGATCCTTTGCTATGTATTTAACAAACAGCCATATCCACCGATATTATCATAATATTAGTTTACTCAACGATAATTTTACACCCCGTGTCTTAAAAACACACCCTCAGCTTTCCTCTTCTCCCACGAGTACCATTCCCTTGGGGAAGTCGTTGCGCCATAATTGGCACATTAAAAATTCTGTATTTTGTCCCTTAGCGCAATCTTTTCAAATCTTTTCCACCAAAGTGCACTTAAAATTAAATATTATTAATAATCATAATGATTGGGTGGGTGCTGGTTGGTGCAGGTTCATTCATTATGCATTAGCGTAAAGCGGAATGATCCGTCACTTTGCTTGTCCAATCAGTCGTCAGCGTTTGACAGTCGTGATAGTACGTCGTAAAAAAAAGTCACGGTTACGTGAAAGTCGATGTGAACTAGTTTGGTTCGATAGGATCGGTAGCTCTAACGGTTTACGCACTATTGGTTCAGCGTATATAGTCCTTACTTTAAAATTTCCAACCCAGCTCACATTAAGTCACCTCGCAGGCGAACGTTCCAATTTTTTTCATAGTAGTATAGTTTTTATATACCGGTAATCTCTGGCTGCAGGTTGTTTTGTCATAAGGGAAACCGCTGTGATGTGTGATGTTCACGTGACTTGGATTGCTCTTTCGGTTCTTTGTTGACTTCCAAGGTTTTTAACAATATATTTGTGGCATCACGCGGAAGTGCGCCTTTGATTTCTTTCAAGTGAGCCTGACTCGTTCCCACGCAGGCCAAGGGTATATAAGTAGCCAGCGTGGGAGAGAGAGATTGGGGGGGAATCATGGGGCAGAACCATTTGGTCTCAGACACACATGCAACTCGCAGAGACCCGCACAGCGGTGGACGGAGTTTCACAGCACGACTTGCTCGACTCCACGCCACGATCAAGCTCTGGCATACATCTATGTGTCACTTGCCTGGGAGATCTGACAATGAACCTACTTACGATTAAAGACAAACATCTTCTTTTCCTTTCGGTTTTTCCCTTCAAGGGGTCGCCACAGCAAATCAGTGTGCTCCATCTTTAGAGGTTTGATCCGCATGTTTGTTTTGGCCAAGCTTTTACGTCGGATGCCCTTCCTGACACAACCCTCTGTATTTATCCGGGCTTGGGACCGGCACAAGAAGACATATGTCCCTTTTTGGCTACAGAACAAGCAACTCGCTCAGTAAAAGGCTCCCAAACACAAAATGGTAATCGGCACAGCAACATTCAAAAAAGCAAAAACTATACTCACCATCAAACTCTGTATATTTTCCTCATGCATCGCAAAGGACGTAAAACCCTGAACTATTTGTTTTTATGTATGAAGTAACTTCCCCCAAGGAAAAAACACGTAAAGGGGGATTTTTCAGTGTTTAAAAAATACTGGTGAGATTTGTCTCAATTTACGAGTCGCTTCACACTTCGAGGCTCTGATTAACACCACATACCTCTTGTCACGATTTGCAAGGCGGTGGTGGTGGACCCCAAAAAACAGGCAGAAGGGAGGACCAGGGCGTATTTGACAAATTGTATATAATAAAGTCAGTAGGAACAAAATTTCAAACAAGTCATCAGAACAGAAAGGTCCAAAGTAGCAAACAAAACCACGAGTAAAACATGACAAGATGGAACAAACCTGAGAGGGTGAAACAAACCATGACCCGACACTGAATGGTAATGCCGGGAGTCTTTTTATGTGCCACTGATTAAAACGGCCGACACCTGTGCAGCTGCAGGCAGGGCCCTACAGTGCCACCCACTGATCGCAAACTGAAATGAGACACCCTCATAAACATGCACAAACATGATTCTCCAACATGGTAACTCATCATGGCATACCACAATTAAAGTGATAAATGATAGAAAACAATTGCACTGGTATCAGCGTTAGCGGTGCAAACATGTACGATACTAGCTATAGTTGCTACGTTGAGAGCATGACTGATTCATGATGTTCTTTTCAGAGCATTCCTACTACTTAGTGATTCCTTAGAGCTTTAAGACCCAAATACTGTTTGTCGTGTATGAAATAGACATTCAATCACTTGTTCTACTCATTTATAGCATAACGTACTAACAGCAACAAATTCCCTTGGATGAGTACATTTACTGTTATGTCATAAAAAGAATGACCTTCCCTCTTAAAGGCCTCGATAGCATTTCATAACAATAACGCATGTGTGATTATAGCCTTAAGGAACCCTGAATAGCTTGCTTTGTTTGTGTTTGTTCATGTGAGTGTGTGCATAATGACATCACTGCTGTTCTGTTTATCTAGCGAGGTGTGTGTTAGTAGTCACGGTGTAGCATTCACATTCCTGCCAGACTGCAGCATGTTAATTGTTAGTTATCTTCTTCCCAGGTTGCCACATTACACTAAATTCACCATCTTTGTCATGTTGGACTAATCAAAATCAATTAAGAAATTATTCCAGGAGAGGATATTTGCATTGGGTGACATTTTGCAATATTTGGCTAGTACAGTGGTGTCTCTACTGACGAAAGTATCTTTATACAAAATTCTCAAGTTACAAAACACCTCTGTTATGCGGAAGTCAGCAGGCAGGTGGAAAAAAATGATAAAAGTTCACTCAGCGAGATCCAGGAAGGATATTTTGAGTTTTAATGGTTGATATCAGTTTTTGGCAGACCACAGGTACCACTGCTCTCCAGGCTGTCCTTTCTCCCTCTTCTTCCTCCTCAAAGTGACTGGCTCAGTCTGGTTTTAAAGGTGCTTCACCTGAGCTTCTGGCCAATCAGGTCCCAGCAGCAATTGGCCGTTCCCAGGTGGTTGCAATCACCTTCTCAGAGACAATTAGCGGTCCCCCACCTCTACTGTTTTAGATGGGGACAAATGCGCACATTTCTCCCATCCAAAATCCAGAAAAAAAGGAAATCATTCAACATTTCTTTTGGCATCATCACAACCTCAAAAAAATATATATTGCCTCTAGTAATGAAAGACTCTTCAAGATACAAAAGGTACAAATACATCAACATCATCATCATCGTATATACAGTACGGGTCGAAGCTCTGACTTTTCTGATTTTCCGGAACTCAACATACTTCAAGCTGCTCTGCTATTGGCTACTGCCAAGCATCATACTGGCATTCTATTGGCTAAGTGTGTGTGTATGCCCCTTCCTCCCCAGGTCATGAGGCATTCCGTAGTTCTACAAAAGCACCAGTACGACAAACACTCACGATGTGACATTTGCCTTGGACATTTTCGAAGGATTGTTTAAAACCGAGAGAAACAAAGGCCCTTAGAACAGTTCTTTAAAAAATGACAGGCAAAAAACACTTCGAGAGACAGAACAAACTAAAAACGAAAAAAAAAACAACAGCAACAACAACGGTGAGGATGGAGTAAAATTACAAATGACCATCATTTATATTCTTTCCTCTCATTTTTTTACATTAAACACAACTTTCGTTGGTTGTACAATTGGGTATAACATGTATTGGACCCTCCACACCTTGCCCACCACCTTTTCCAGCTACTCCCCTCAAGCAGGCGCTACCGATCCATGCGCACCAAATCCAGCAGACATCTTATTCCCCCAAGCCATTAACTCTCTAAACCACAGGTGTCAAAGTCAAGGCCCGCGGGCCATCATCATTTTTTTCGGCCCGCGAAAGCAAATCAAACTTGTTAAATTCCATGACGATTGCTAAAATCTGAGCCAAATTTCATATTTTTGGATGTCAACCACAATAAAAGTCATTATTCTTGACTTCAGATTTGAAAACGAGTTATTCATTAATTTGCTGTGTGCTCTATATGTAATATTTGAAGGGACTTCAACATTCTAATGGGTTGCCCAAATTCATAATGGCCCTCGAGAGGAAACCATAACTACAATGTGGCCCGCGGCAAAAAATGACTTTGACACCCCTGCTCTAAACAGTAACCCAAATAGAACTGTATAGTGCCTCCATTTTTCTCCATTTTTTTATGATACTAGTGCCTACCGGAGACAAATGCCTTGTGTGTTCTACATACTTGGCAATAAAGATGAGTCTGATTTTTTACTTATATGCTTTAGATAACATTCATTCATGACATGTGTTGGAACGCATGATGGCATGAAATGGGAAATGAGTCTCTACGTACACATTTTTCGAGTTCAGAAATTTCTTCCTGAACCAATTAATTTCACAAGTAGAGGCACCAATGTAACGCCAAATAATATGAAAATAGTAAAAACATGCACCAAAATGTGCAATATAGTGTATCAATCCAGCATGGTTGATCACACCAAGATGCAGAACAACTACTATTTTCAGTCCAACAGATCAGGTAACCGGAACCAATGTGTCTGAGTGACATAAAATCCGGCAAGAATTTTCAACATGACAGTACACATAAGAACCTGTCGTTTTTTTCATGACATGTTTGAGGGTTCCGAAATAGAAGAAGCAAAAAGAGCTGCTATGATTGAACAGGAAATTGAGCACAGTGCAGTCCACCTGAATTATTCAGCCTTTCATTTCAACAGGCTGCGTCCAATCCATCATTGAAGGGACATCCCCATTATCACATGGTCATTTTTAGCCGTATACCCTGTATATCTACGGCAGGGGTGTCCAAACTCCATTCCAGAGGCCTGTTATGCTGCCCATTTTCACTCTCTCCCAGCTGTGATACATCCGATTTCAATGAATTAATCTCGTGCTTTTTTAACTCTTTCACTGACATTCCCGAATTTATTCGGGAATTGAAAATATGACGTAGCGTGCCATTGCCGAATTCGTTCGTGTTTTGTTTTTTCTTGCTTGGGTGCCGAGAAAGCGCTTGCCAGACCTCTAGCAATGTTTTTCCCTTCCACAAGGGGGAAGCATTTCCCTTTTGTCCATGTCAGCGCTTTGTTCCAGCTTCGACTGTTGTTAAAGCGCCATATACACCAATATGTACTATGTATTGCATTGTATTTTGGACAGCCGCCCTCATTTCAAGCTCATCTAACTCCAGACCAATATTGTCACGGTTTGCAAGGTGGTGATGATGGTGGATCCCAAAAAAGCAGGCAATAGGGAGCAGCAGGGTGTAACTGACAAATTGTGTTAAATAAAGTCAGCAGGAAAAAAATCTGACAGGGTGAAGCAAACACATACAATGACCCGATAACGTGCCGGGAGTCCTTTTAACTGCCACTGATTGGAACAACCATCACCTGTGCAAGTGCAGGCGGGGCCGACAGCACCACCTGTTGGTCACCAACCAGATTTTGACACACGTAACATAAGAATTAACTCTTTTCATCTTATGAATGAAGATAGTCTAAGGTTACTTACGCCTAGAGTCCTAAAACTCAATATTTTGTGGGTCCTGGAATTTGAGTGGTAATGACAAAAACCCTGCCACTGGCGTGGACACATTTTTGACAATACCCTATGAGCAAGCACTTCGGCGCACATGCCAGCCATGCGTCCTTCTCACAGTCTGCAGCAAAAACACTTCCTATAGAACCAGCCAGGATGCACCTGAGCTTTGCTTTTTGTCACACAAAAAGGAAAAGGAAAACTCGAACTGCGCAATTTGGCAAGAAAGACTCACTCTTTCTCTCTCTGGCTTATTGTTTCAAATGGCTATGAAAACAGCTTAGAAAAGCAATTCATAAAAAAATATTTTTTTTTTTTATGTCACCAAGCTAAAGCTTATTAGCATCTCGGCTCAAGTTAGTAATCATCATTTGCCTTTTTGAGTTTTCAGCACCATTGCATTATTTTATAGAGAAGTGAATTGCATGTTTTGTAGTAAAAAAGATGTGGGTGTTCATTTTGAAGGACTCAAACGACTACGGTGACAACTACGTAGCTTCGTTGGCTCCTGTTTTGTCAAGTTAGCCTTTTCAACATTTCATGTGCAACAGAGTTTCATTTGTTTCATGGTGTGTATGTTAATTCTTTTGAAGGACTCAAATGAGGATAGAGATGACTGAATAGATATAGAGGCCAACATTAGGAACATCATTATCTTATTTTTAGCTTAGAGCATAATTTAGCACTAGTACGTATTTTCTAGTGTATAAGGCGCACCGGAGTATAAGGCACACCCCCAGTGAATTGTGTATTTTCAAACTTTTTCCATATATAAGGCACACTGGACTATAAGGCGCACCTTCAATTAATGAAAAAAGTGTTTCAAATAAAATATATAAACATACAGTAAAGTCTCGTTATATCGATATTCAAGGGAGTCCGAAAAAATATCGATATAACCGGGACTATCGATATATCCGATCCTGCGCCGAACTGCATTAAACAAAAGCCGCCAAAAGAGGGCAGCCAAGCGCCATATAAGAAACGGAGCTGGCCATTAGCTCCCTTTTTTTTTGGGTGAGAGATGTTCCCCCAATGTTGCCTCAAAATGGCACATATAATTCTTTAATGATTGTAAACATGTATGCTTTAATCTTCAGAACTACAGTGTATTTGAAACATATTCATAACTGGATGTGTAACAAGAAAGCATATTATCCGAATCTGAAGCCATTGTTTGGATTCACAAGCAATGCAAGACGTCTTGGCGTGAAGTCAGTTTTATTTGCATTTGAATAAAAAGTGACATCGGCTGTCCTTTAATACACAGTATGGAATGTTAATAATTTTCAAAATCATCGCGCTTCAGCAGACAAAAGAAGAAACATTGTTGCAAAAAACGATTGCATTCATATACAGTAGAGTGGGCATGTACATAACACAACAGGGAAACTGCAACGCTTACATCTTACTGTATTATGTATACAATTTAAAAAAGTCATCAATCTTCTTCTGCTTCCCATTTTTACCTTTTAACACAAACACTTCAATCTCGTCTGCTACACACGAGCTAGTGTCTGAAAATGAAAATGGCTCTGCTACACGGGTGCTGGGCACGTAACCAAGTCACCTGACCAAGTCGACCAATGGCGCGACTGATGGCGTGACACGTAACCAAGACACGTGACCAAGTTGACCAATGGCGCGACCGATGGCGTGTCACGTGACAAAGTCACACGGCCAAGTCGACCAATAGCGCGACCGATGGCGGCTCATGTGACCAAGTCGACGAATGGCGCGACCGATGGCGGCTCACGTAACAAGACACGTGACCAAGTTGACCAATGGCGCGACGGATATATCGATATAAACAACAAAAATGGCCAGCGGGGGATGAAAAGGAGCACCGTAATAACCGGATTATCGTAATAACCGGGTATCGTACTAAACGGTACTAATTATACATAAAAAGACTAGAAATGTGCAAGGGAAACGAAAATAGTATCGTAATAAGCGGTACTATCGATATAACGAGACTTTACTGTATAAAAGTTTTCCAAATATAAGGCACAAAACATTATAAGGTGTACTCGTTCTAATAATTATAATAATAATAGTAATAATAATAATAATCTCATCTCATCTCATTTTCCGTACCGCTTATTCCTCATTAGGGTCGCGGGGGGTGCTGGAGCCTATCTCAGCTGTCTTCGGGCACGAGGCGGGGGACACCCTGAATTGGTTGCCAGCCAATCGCAGGGCACACAAAGACGTACAACAGTCACTCTCACACTCACACCTAGGGACAATTTGGAGTGGTCAATTTGCCTGCCATGCATGTTTTCGGAGTGTGGGAGGAAACCGGAGGACCCGGAGAAAACCCACGCGGGTCCGGGGAGAACATGCAAACTCCACACAGGGAGGCCGGACCGGGACGCGAACCGGCGACCTCTGCACTGTGAAGCCGGTGTGCTAACCACTCGACTACCGGGCCGCCCATAATAATAATAATAATACATTTAATTTATAAGCGCCTTTCAAAACTGAATACGTTTTTCTGTGAGTGAGCAGCGGCAGCCACACGCGCCAGCGTCCACTCAACCCGGAATTACTCAAATAAATAAAAAGCTAGCTAGCTAACTAATAGACAGCTAATAGATAACCAGCCAGATCACTAGCTAGCTAATGGATAGCCAGCTAACCAGCCAGCCAGCTAATAGCTAGCTAGCTAGCTGGATAGATAGATCATAGATAGCCAGAAAGCTAGCTAGATAGCTAATAGACAGCTAATAAATAGCCAGCTAACTAGCCAGCCAATAGATATCTAACAGATAGCCAGCTAGCTGGATATATAGCTAATAAATAGGAAGCTAGATAGCTAGATAGCTAGTAGATAGTTACAGGGGGAAATGGAGTTGGTGGCTGCTGACAATAGTAGTGAGACCTGTTGTGGCTCAATATTACTTCACATAAGGGGTACCTGTGTATAAGGCGCATGGTCATCTTTTGAAAAAAAAATAATGAGGTTTTTGGGTGGGCCTTATACACCCCAAAATACAGTAGATGTAAATTGCTTACTTCAAAGCAGACAAAGTTGGTGGTTTCTGAGGGTTATTTATCTCATTTGGGGAGGTTTGACTACTTGTGATCTTCACAACGCCTCCTTGTTGTGCCAGAAACCCTGAGACTTATTGGTCATCCATCTTTGCAGAGATGAAAAGAATCCCAAAGGAATTTTTAAAAAAAGGCTTTTGTGTATGCCGCGGCTGGCTCTGCACCAGCGGGGCCCCACAGCTCAATGCAGGCTGAAAGCAAAAGTCAGCTTACTCCACCTCCACCTACCTCACAAACACATACTAGCCGTTGGTTGTTCATTCACCGAAACTCTACGAAAGCAGATTGGATTGGAAATGCCTTTATTAGTCTCACAGTGGGGAAATTAACATTTCACAGCAGCAGAGTTATGAAAATAAGAGGAAAGGAAAGGAAGAAATACAGGAAGAAACAAAAAAACAAAATATAGGAGCTGCTGCAAAGGCAGCCACTTTCGTGGCACCATCTTAAAGTAAAAATGAACTAATATGTAATGTGACAACACAAAAGACACACAGTTATTCAAGCTTGAGCACTTTATGCACCCTCTTTGTTGTATTAAGCAGTTCTAGATGAAAGAGAAAAGGATCGTAGCGTCCTTTTCACCAGTGGATCAGGGACGTCATAGTGAAATGCGGAGCTCTGCTACAAGCTAAATGTTGAAAGCAAACACAAAGCTGTAGCATCCATTCACGAAAAGAGATTGTCTTACATCTCCTGTCCCTCGTAAATCCGCTTCAATTCCAAGCCACGACAGTGATGATAACCATGTAGTTTCAGATTACAACTGTCATCTTGTATTCCAAAGCATAGATAGTCTAATAATCAAAATAAAAGACGGCAATGGATTGTTTCAGTCGAGTAACCATTTCTCCACTAAACATATTCAACGCAACTAACAATTACCGGTATTTACCACGATTGTCAATAAATCCGCTTCAATTCCAAGCCGCGACAGGTCCATATACGGATTGACGCTCTCTCAGATGCGCTATATATTTTTTTTTCATACAGGCAAAGTCCATTTGATGTGATTTATGAAGGGAGACAAAGACATCATTCAAATAAGGATGGAATGCAGGTATAGATTAATACCCACATCAATACCTAAAAGGCCTTTGGTGTACCTAATATGATGGTCTGTAATGGTTCAACCACATAATTTGCTCTTACGTTGCTTATACAGCTTAGATGTTGCTGATAACTTATCAGTGTGCGTGTGTCACTGTGTTAGCAGTAAAGTGAGTGAGTTGTTTACTCAGGAAGTGCAATCACTATCGCTTTACATGCGGGACAAGGAAGTCTTCTTCCGTGGTATCAGTGTCATCTGACCCTCCCCCGACCCCCTCTCCTCCGCGGTGCAATGCTGTGAATCAAGGAATGTGAACACAAGAAGGGTCTGGAAAAGTCATACATGCAGAATGTATGGTGGCATCCAAGACCACCTGCCACACATATCCAGTGTGTGATGTCCAACTGGACAAAAGAATTGGAAAGTTTTAACCAAAGGCCTGAAAGTAATAAAAAAAATCACAAGAGATTTCCTTTGAACTGGATGCCAGTTAATTCTTCGGATTCAGAAAAGGGCAAATAAGTTTCACAGTCACTGTTGTTTGTACCAAAAAATAGTTAAAGAAATACATCATGGGAAATATAACAATTGAAACAGGTGTGCTTCAGTGGGTTTTTTTCCAGTACATCCTGATGATGTCATTCAGACAGTTCTTGTTGAGAGAAAGGGAACCGAAGCACCAGATAAACAAAACTTTGTCAGTGTTGTCAGTGATTATCTCAGTTGATCAAATAAACGCATCCTGGCTGAGATGTTGGTTGCACTGTTTATCGAGAGCACCGTGGTGTTGAACTTTCATTATTTGGACACCCTCACAATCTGACACTGTGTGGTTATCATAGTAACCTGCATGCGGTTTTCTGCTTGGTGGTTGGAAGATTGCCAATCAAGGCCTGACATCTTGGAATCCAGTTTGAAAGCATGACTAAATGTGGTGTTAGCTTATTGCACTAGCGATTAGCAATCAAGCGTACGGTTATTGCTGTTGCTTTCTATTTCCAAATAGTTGCGAAAGTTATAGCTCATTTGCAACGGTGGAATTCTATATCATAAGCCTTTCATCATGTTCTTAGCCTTAGCTTCTTCATTCATCAGATTGTAAATGATGTGCTATTAAAACAGAAATAATTGACAAAATGCAAATATAGATGTTCGGGATTTTTTTGGGGGAAAAAACACAATTCTACCCCCCCCCAAAAAAAAGAAAGAAGTCAAACAAAAAAAAAAAGAAAAAAGCATTTGTACAACTGTCGCGGCTTGGAATTGAAGCGGATTTACGTGGGACAGGAGATGTGAGACAGTCTGATAGGGCAATAGATGCTACAGATTTGTGTTGATGTGAGACAGTCTGATAGGGCAATAGATGCTACAGATTTGTGTTTGCTTTGAACATTTAGCTTGTAGCAGATGTACACATTTCATCATGATGTCCATGATCCACTGGTGAAAAAGACGCTTTGATCCTCTCCTCTTTCATCTAGAACTGCTTCAAACAATAAAGAACGTGCAGAAAGTGCTCAAGATTGAATGACTGTCTATGTCTTTTGTGGTTTGTCACATTATTGTGACACTGTGAGACTTTAACGGCTAATCCAATCCAATCCAAATATAACAAAGAAACTGACACTAAAATGTGAAAAAACATCTAAAACAAAATACATAACTGCGTTATTTATGGAAAAACTAGTGGTGCTTCCTGTTGTTGTGTAAAATGATAATTCAATCCTTTTCTGACACAGATTCTCAGAGCTATATGACATTGTCCTCCCGCGACATATGAAGGAGGGGAACATATTAGCGTGGAAATGGAGTCAGACTGAACGCTTTTTGGGTGTTAATCATTCTTTAAGATCCGTATAGTTCTGCGCCTTCTTTCTCCTCCTCCTCTTGTTAGGTTTAAAAAGAGGCTCACTTCTTATTTCTGCCTCCACATTCTCAGAGTTAATGAACTCCTAAGTAAGTAAACAAGGCTGTTGGTGTTTTTGCCGACGTCAGGCCGGTCACGCTGAGGTCACATGAAGAGAGAAAAAAACACAAACAAACAAAATAACACCTCAACACTGAGAAGTGTGAGGATCAGATTAGCATTTAACACAAGTACAGTCAAAACAATTGGATTTTAATGTGCCACTGAGGAGGTTTAAATATGCTCCCATGAAAAACAAGATCAACAGGATGATTAAAGTGAAAATAAATGTCTTCTAAATTTGACTTACCAGTGAGAAAAGGGTTGGTGAAGTGGCATTGAATGCTACCAGAAGTGCTAGCCAACAGCTAGCTTAAAAGCTAACCGCTGCTGTTGGATGGGGCAGTGGGCTTGTCTGCAGTGCCACCTGCTCACTTGGGAATTTAATTAATGACATCGAGCTGTTCTATAAATGATGGCATTCACTGAAGATGTATTTTCATGGTGTAAACATAGCAAGCTAGCTTGCAAGATGGAGGATATAGTGGTCGAAATAGTCCACATGCAGTATTTATGACGAAAGAACTCACACTTGTAGTGAATAGTTGTTGATGGAAACAAAGGAATTCAAGTTTTATACAAACAACAACAATAATAATAATAATAATAATAATAATAATCCTCATCATCATCATCATTATCATCATCCTGATAACAACAATAATAATAATAATAATCATGATTGGATTTGGATTGGATTTGTCTTTATTAGTCTCGCAGTGGATACATTTACATTTCACAGCAGCAAAGTGATGAAAGGAATGAAAGTAGAAAAACAAAATACATGAGCTGTTGGAAAGGCAGCCACTCTGGTGGCGCCGTCTTGAAGTCAAAAAACTTAAATAACAAATAATATGGCAGCGCAAAGACAATATGACAAAACAAAGACACAGTCATTCATCTTAAGCACTTTCTGTACCCTCTTTGTTACATGAAGCAGTTCTAGATGAAAGATAACAACAATACTACTACTACTACTACTACTACTAATAATAATAATAATAATAATAATAATAATAATAATAATAATAATAATAATAATAATAACAATAATAATAATAATAATAAGACATTTCATTTATAAGCGCCTTTCAAAACTCTCAAGGTGACTTTCCCCATTGCGGGACGAATAAAGGTATTCTTTTTTCTTTTTTTTACAGTCACAGGGTAAGTTTTTTTTCTGTGGGTGAGCAGCGGCAGCCACATGTGCCAGCGTTCACTCAACCCAGAATAACTCAAATAGATAGAATGCTAGCTAATAGCTAGCTAGATAGCTAATACCTAGCTAGATAGATAATACCTAGCTAAATAGCTAATACCTAGCTATCTAGGTATCCAGTTAGCCAGCCAAATAGCAAATAGATAGCAAATAGATAGCTAGCCAGGTAGCCAGCTAGATAGCCACCATTACTTGAGAGCTATGACCACTTAACTGTTAGAAATTGAAAACAATCTCAACATCTAATCTTTTGACTTTCCCCGTTGGCTACCAAGTAAGGCTTCCTGTTTTGCTATTTGTGTGCCTTATTTTCAGGGGACATGAGGGGGGGGGCGATTGTGAGTACAACAGGAATGAGACTGACAAATGTTGCAAGTCTCTTATTCCTCTGCCTAGCCAGCTGCAGCGGCAAACGACTTTTTCATTGCCTTTAACCCTGAACTCGCAGCCATCCCACCTCAACATCCAAACAAAAGCCGCTGGGCCGACTTTGAGGGGGCCACAATGAGCCATGTCCCCTCCAGAGGGGTCTTTGTGAGGCACAGGCCTGTGAAATGAGCCTCTGCTCTTGTTTGGCCATGAGGGATTATGGTGGCGTGCCACTGCAGACTGGCGGAATGCCTTTCATGTGACAACCCTCCCCCCCCAAAAAAAGAAATAACAGAGATTTAGGATGGGCAGCCTGTATACACTGGGGGTTGAAATCATGCAAGTGAATCGTGTGTGAAGATCTATCAGATGATGATAAAATACAAATTACAGTGCTGGGAAAATGGGGGCTCCCATAGTTCTACACATTTTAAGGTGATAAATTTGGCTTCCGCATTGAGCATACTGTAAAGTGTCCTTGTGAGTTCTGAAAGGCGCTTATAGATGAAATGTATTCTTATTATTATATTATTATTATTATTATTATAAAGCAATTATTCTCGGGTCATATCACTGGTGGAGCCTGTCGGCGTGACGTCTTTTTAAATCATGTAGCTAGCAGTGACGTGCGGTGAGGTTCATGGCTGGTGAGGCACTGACGTCTTCATAGTCAGATTTACAAACATATGAACTCTACACAGTAGTTTATTCACCATTTGATTGGCAACAGTTAACGTATTTTGTTTAAAATTTCATGTCAGCATTCTTTATATATACAAACTGTAGCATAGAAAAAAATAATTAAAAAAAACGTTTTTATCGTGTTACCTTTACTTGTAAATGAAGTCCATGCGCCGCTCCTTCTGAAGAAAGGCATCGATAACTTCTTTGTAGAAGCCTTCCTTATCTTTCTTCAGTTTTAAAAGTCTCTCTGTCTCAACGGAGATCACTGCCAGTGAAGAAAGTCGTCCTTGATCAGTCCTGTTCCGACTGTATGTTTTCAGTGCTGAGAATGACAATCTCGTCTACTTCGACAGCAACAAATGGGGCTGCACCGATCTCCTTTTTAATGTCATTGCTAATGACATCACCAACTGCTTCAATTAAATCGTTCTGTATTCTGTTTCACAGGCTAGAAAATACAGTGGCTGCCCCAAAATGCTAAATCGCTAGCCTGTCATCTTTCTCAGCGAAAGCATGTAATAATGGCATTGATGAGATCTTTTAAAATCTCCCGGTTCTCCTTTACCTTAGCATTGTGGATGCTGATGTTGAGTCTTCGCTCATTTTTGATGAGGCTCCGTTGTAAAATTTTCAGGTCGCAATATCCCATTTGAGTCCAGACATTGTCACAAGTTGAGAACAGAAGGCAGGAAAAGCAGAAAAGGCGGTTTCTTGCTGGACATCCACACAGCCAGCCTTTTCGTGTGTACCAGTCCGCCTGAAAAGAGCGAGTATTGTGTCCCGTTGTCTGAAGCAAACCTTTTAGCTCCAGTGTTGGTCTTCCTTTAATTATTACCTCCTGCTTCGATTGAAAGTCCAGTTTAGAAAATTCTTTCAATTTAGATATGTAATCCTCCATTCTGAAAGTGAGGCCAAGCAACACGAAAAAAATGACTGCAGGGTTGCACTTTACTTGCTAACTGTTTACTGTAGCTTTCTGTCTCTAATTCTATTATTCTGCAGACGTGGAGTAAGAAGTACCTCTGGAATCACAAGCGCCCCCTGCCTGTCATGAGGCGGGAGAACTGTTTGCCTCACCTACGCACAGCGTTTTGATAAAAATAAAACAAAATAAACACTGTAGTACAGTGTTTATAATGTACAGTGACTCTACATTATATACACCAGCTAAACTGTAGAAATTTAGTTCATATACTAAACGTGTTTGAACGCTTTAATAGCGATATGCAGAAGGACAGCAATGCGGTCTCACTGCAGAGCAAGCCAGCACAGTAAGCATAGTGATTGCGCAATCCATGGTGAGCCTCAGCCGGCTGCTGCCTCACCGCTCGTCTCGACTTAGCATTTGAACGGTAAATGTGAAAATTCAGCGATTTTGAAAAAAATCCTAAAACGGTGAAGTTAAATGGACAAGAACTTTAAAGTACAAATCACTAAATACATATAACTGTTTAATTTATTTTTTCATTTGACATTTCCATGACAGCTTTCCATGATGACAGGTGAGGCACTGCCTCACCTGCCTCCACTGACTGCACGTCACTGGTAGCTAGTAGATCTGATTGAAACAACACAAACCGGACAGCACCAGGAACCTTATCAAATTTTAACATAACTATACATATCACGGTAAAAAAAATGAAATTTATGACGTTAAAAATTGTAAAGAAGTGCTGCCAATGTGTAGTAAAAATATTTTCACTGGCAATGACATTCAAAATGTTTCTGAAACCACTCCTTATTGTTTTTGTAATCTATTTTCTATATTGTCTATGACATAAACTCTATATTCATATATGTGCTTGGATTATCAGAGCTATTGTACTTATTATCATTATTATTAGTAGTAGTAGTAGTAGTAGTAGTAGTAGTAGTAATAGTAGTATAGTCATTATTATTATTATTATTATTATTATTATTTGTTGTGTTAATTTAGCAGTTTTTAGCTTTTGTGTGCTTAAAGGACTTTGAAGTGCTGTTTGTGATGTAATATAGGGAAAGAGATGATCATTTAGATATATACTGTGACTGGAAGATCACGCTTCTTAAAGGACTGAAGTTTTGTTTGTGATGTTATGTAAGGAAAGAAATGCCCATTTCACGGTAAGATCAGAGCATTGTCATCAAATGGTAAGTAGAGTTTTACTTTATTTAAATGCTGCTGTGCCGATGACCATTTTGTGTTTGGGAGACTTTTACTGAGCGAGTTGCTTGTTCTGTAGCCACAAAGGGACATATGTCTTCTTGTGCCGGTCCCAAGCCCGGATAAATACAGAGGGTTGTGTCAGGAAGGGCATCCGCCGTAAAAGCTTGGCCAAAACAAACATGCGGATCAAACCTCTAAAGATGGAGGACACTGATTTGCTGTGGCGAACCCTTGAAGGTAAAAGCCGAAAGGAAAAGAAGAGGATCCTTCATGGATTGATGTAAGGACTCGCAAGTGTGTTCAATTGTACAGTATTTGTGAATACGTTTGGACGTAACTATAGGCCAATTGTTACAAATGAAGCATTTTCCCATAATGCCACAGCTGGTTTTTTAAAGCATTTTGTCTACATTATACCAATACATTTAAAAATGAAGCAAGAAAGCGTTGTTTATAATTTTATGAGTTGATCATGTCTGCAGTACATCACTTACATTCGCCATTTTTTGGGGACCGTACTCTTAAGTACATTTAAATGTACGATATTTTTCGGTGTATAAGGCGCCTTGATTTTCTTCAAAAGATGACCTTGCGCCTTATACGCAGTTGCCCCTTATATATGAAGTAATATTGAGTCACAACAGGTCTGGCAACTACTGTCAGCAGCAACTGACTCCATTTTCCCCCCGTAAAAGAAGTCGTGCGCAACCCCAGCCTCTACTGTAGCGTCTTATAATGCGGTGTGCCTTATATTTGGAAAACGTTTATTCATTTATTATCTATTAGCTAGCTAGCTAACTTTATATCTATTATTATTTGAAAACATTATTTCATTTATTGAATGTGCGCCTGGTGCGCCTTATACAGTATATGGAAAAAGTTTGAAAGTACACCATTGAGTACAGCATTGGGGCTGCGCCTTATACTACAGTATGACTTATACACTGGAAAATATTGTATTTGCCAGTTAACACATTATTCGTCCACATTACTACTGTGCCTCATCTCAAACAAATGCCTATCTTGAAATAAATTCTAAGCCGGTGAATGGATGGATGGATGGATGGATTTGCCTTTATTAGTCTCACAGTGGAGAAATTTACATAAGTACAGTATAGACCACAGCGGAAAAAAAGTAATTATGAAAGCAGAACTTGCATTCTTGCGTTTATTGTTCCTGATAAAACTTGCATGTATTTGACAAAAAGCGGCCTTACTTCAAAAAACACACCCGCTATGCAGTGGAAGAGTTATTGCCTTGTAACTTGTGATTTTAGTGGCAATCTAAAGCGAAATATCGCTGCTGGGCAGAGTGTGGCCTTGTGTAAAAAGCAATAATGGAAATTCCTGTACGGATGAGCGGCTTTTTTGGGGGCGGGGGGGTGACTTTTTTCTTTTTTTAATGGACAGCCTGCGGAAAGGAACACAAATTCATGTGGATGTAGCTCATCTCATGCTCGAAGAGGAAGCATGAGTGACGACTTGAAGCAGAAAACAGGAAAAAGAGCTGGCCTTTTTTTTTTGCTCCACTCTATTTTTTTTCTAGTAAGCAAACGGGAATGAGCCACCTGCGCTTCACAAAGACACCATTCATCGGATAACGAGGCGACATTCCGGTACATGAGCCGGGGAATCTCCTGATTTGATTTTGCTCACTGTGATTGGTCAGGTGAAACATCATAAATGATATTGAAGCTACGTTGGCGGCTAAAGATTCAAAAGCGACTTATACCGCAACATTTTTGATGGATAGTTGAACATTCTTCCTCAATTAAGCATAAACAAAAGGAAATAAACACATATTTAAAATAACCAGCTGTAGCTTTGGCTATGAAGTTATTTAGCTTAAGGCTATTTAGCTTAATGCTAACAAATGAAGCAAAAGCTAACAAATAATGCAAAATGCAATTTTTCCTCAATATTTTTGGGCCACTTAAGAGCTTTTCGGGTGGTAAACAATTCTGAAAGTCCCACATAGTGTGACATTTCAGAGTAAGAATACGGTAAATCCACTTTGTGATCTATAATTTCACATTTTGACCTCCATCAAATCATATCAAAATCGCCCATTGATTAACTTTAGCAAAACTCGAGACTAACTACATCTTTATTTTAAAATTACAAACACATGGTGGGTCATCTTCTGTGTGCAAGGGACAATGTCATGGTCACAGCATTAAATGTGTAGCAGATCTTTTCAGACAAGCTGCTACTGGAACTGCAATAAGGAGCACTTCCCAACCACTCTGAACATCCTCCTAGCTCACCATTCATGCCCGAGCCTGTCCTGCTAGCTTCGGGCCGCCTCGACCGCATTACCAAGCCTTGGAGGTAGGAGATAATTGTTAACCCTCTGCAAAGCTGGGAGAGCCTAACAACACTCAGGTGCTTTTTGCTCATGTCAGAACACTGAAACCGTTGTCTGACACTACTGTACTCCGATGTGAGGTAAAAAATATTGGTAGAACAGAGATACTTGCGTAAAAAAACAAAACTAAACAATAATGGTATAATAGAAGTACATTCTAAAAAAATTAATCATATAATCATTAGGAAGGACTTTTTTGGGGACATGTTTCCAAATCTCGAGTAAGTCCATGATAAACAGGAAAAATAAAGTAAAAAAGTAAAATGATACATTCAAACGATATTTCTAACTTATACACACTTTACTACATCCCACCACTTTATGTAACCATGAGACAGGCAAGCACGCGGGAAAAACAACTGAACTCCCCTCCTGTCATTGTTTTTAAATTTGACCTTTCAAATGCGCAGCGCGTCAAAGTATTTGTTTGACACCTCATCATTTGGTTAGCTCTTAACGTCCTGTACTGGAAGCACGCGAGCACTTCATACGTTGCAGATGGTTAGTCATAAATTTGGCGTAACAAGTTCAGGCAAATGCAGGTATTTTGAACACAATGCTCTTTCAAAACCTTTTTGGGTATTTTGTCTCTATACAAATCGACTATGACAAAAAAAAGATCACAAAGGCAAATGAATTCAGTTCTTTAACAGTATACAAATATTTTGGAGTGTCTGCCCACCCAATAAGTGTGAATTTAAACAACCAAGAAAATCTTTAATTATCATCCCTTCATAATTATTGCCAAGTTGAGACACGACATTGAGAAACAATCTAGTCAAACTCAAACATTAAGGAGAACTGAAATGTTTTTGGATGCTCAAATTAGCATTTTCTAAGAACAAGTATCAAGTACAATCTGCAGATAAGGAGCTAACGCTGATTCTGATTTAGCTTCCTATCAGAAGCTAACACTGTTATTTAGCTTCTTCTCACAAGCCAACGCTGTTATTAAGCTTCGCACAAGCTAACGCTGTTATTTAGCTTCTTCTCACAAGCTAACGCTTTTATTCAGCTTCTGATCAGAAGCCAACAGATATTTAGTTTCTGATAATGCCCCCAATACTTGTTTAGCAAAGTTGCCAGCGTGTAGTGCAAGTATGAATTATGAACTCATCAACAAACAGCCATTTGTTAAGCTCTCATCCCAGTTTTATTTGTTTTTATTTAATAACTCAGTTGTGGCATTGAAAGGTTGATGAAAAATCTCTTGACAATGGAAACAAAATCAAATACAGACTAAAAGTGGCATAATAACACGCTGGAAAGCATTTTCCCCAGTGCACTCAGTAGTTTTTTTTATTATCAAAGGAAAACAAAAAAGCTCATGCTGACTCGGCAACCGGCTCAAAACAGCATCTGTTAAAACATGTCAAATAATTAATTTTAAAAAAGTCCAGCTAACAAACTGTAAACTCTCTAAAATGTGATCATCTAAAGTGCTTTCGGTGGGAGATAGAAGAGAGCAACCACACCAATTGAAAATGCACAATTAATACTTCGCTTTCACATATAGAGTCTATGAAGTAGTTAAAAAAAGTGATGAGCTAACAAAAGTGAAAATTTCATTGATGTTCTAACTCATCTAGTTTGTTTTTTCTTTAGATTTTTTTTGTAAGAATCGAGAAACCATTGGCCATTCAAATAACACTTTGTACCACCATTCCAGACCCCAAACCTTCTGAGCGTTAGATCACATCTTGAAATCAATACCTGTCAAAAACTTTCTCATCGTCATACTTGGTTCCTTTACACATCATTGCCTGAGCCACAACCTGGTCACATGACCCAAGGCTGTGTTCACACTTGAGACTTTCCAACATTTTTTGCTGTCATTTGAACGGATGACAGTATTCACACCTGAACATGACCTTAGATCGGTTACTATCTGGTTGTTTGGTGGTTTTCACTGAACCAAAATGTAGCGCTTACACTTTCGAGAAAAGCGAGTAGCATTCCCACAACCAAACGAGTAGACACCAGGTTCTTTTAACGGAAGCAAACGGAATCATGATAGTCCAGACCAACAAATACATGATAGATTTGGTGCATAGATCCACGTAGCTTCAATGAACCTTAACTCATCAGAGTTTAGTAAGATACAGGACGGAGACGGACTTTAAACGGACACGGTCAGCTAGTTTGACCAAACTACTTCACCAGACCGCTCACACTGGAGTTGATTTGAACTGAACAAGGCGCTTTAATGCAGTAGAACAGCGCTCTTGGCTGTACCAAAAATATTTCATTTTCATTTTTGGATGACATTTAGCAGTTACAATATAACCAAACCGAGATCCATTCGCTTGCAATTGGGCTGAGACCAAGTTTTCAAGAGGTCTCAGTCCACCTCCTTGGCTCTGCATTGCATTTGCCACTTGAGCTGATGTAAACCAAATTCCACCAGAGTTCAACTACAAGGAGACTGAGACCAATCCTTCAAGCAGACCCGGTCCTCCATCTGTGTAAAATTCACCCAAGAGCTCAAGTGAACCAAAACTGTACTCCGAGTCCAATTGTAAGCAGATGGGAGACCTGGGACCAAAGTGGTTTGAGTCCAGATAAGATTTGCACTTGACCAAACGTGAAGAATGTGAACATAGTCTCAGACTGGTCTGAATCTAATTGCAAACCATGATTTAGCTGGACCAAATGAACCACATTGGGAACGTGATCGGATAACAATTCATTTGATAGCATGAGAAGTGTGAACACAGCCTGACAAACCATTAAGCTCTGATAATTGGGACAACATACACGCTGAATTGAACTCCAGACATTCCTTCACCAGTATCAAACAGTCTATCGTTTCTTCCTCTGTTGCCGGATCGCTTTTCTGTGTTTCAGGATCAGGTCATAGAGTCGATCCAGGCCCTCCCTGAGTCCATCTCCAATGATGGCGCAGGCAGACTGCAGGTGCCATGGTGTCGCTGGGCTCAGTTCCTTGAGTGCTAGGAGCTTCTCAATCTCTGGCAACCCCAGGGAGTGCCTCAAGTCCTGCTTGTTGGCCACCACCAATAGAGGTACCCCCTGGTTCTCTGAACTTTTGGCGATCTTGTGGAGCTCCGTCTTGGCTTCCTCCATGCGCTCAGTATCTACCGAGTCCACCACAAAAATGATGCCATCTGTGCATCTAGTGTACGACTTCCACAGCGGCCGCAGCTTCTCCTGGCCGCCCACGTCCCAAAACTGAAAGGTCACGGAGCGGTGGCCGCCCAGGGATACCCGCACTCGCTCTGCGTTGAAACCCTTGGTGGGCACTGTGTTGACAAACTCGTTGAACTGCAGCCTGTACAGTACGGTGGTCTTTCCGGCAGAGTCCAGCCCAAGGATGGCGATGTGGAAGGACTGGAAGAAGGGGATGCTTGCCAAGATACTAGGTTGTTCCGAGAAGCCATTGCCCATTTTTCCTCATGGGGAATGGCCGGCGGGATTGAAGCCAATTTTCACCCACTAATCCTCAATGAGATTTTATAATCCAAACTGGCTGCAGCAAGAACCTGAAAGCACAGTATTGGATTTCATTTTTGTTTTTCATAATGCAACACTGATTTTCTTGTGCTGTATCAGAACAATGATGTTAAAGAACTAATTATAATCAATCGGAGGATTTTTTTGAAAATGGAATTCTTTTGGAAAAGTCACTTTTTCATAGTTCAATATAAATGGTTGAGTCTCTGGAACGCCTCACCATTCACAAAGTGAAGATCTAGATCTAAATTAATCTATCATTATCTGCCTATTACCAAAATGTATTGGGGTTAGTTTTTTTTGCATATACAAGTAACACATTAAGTCACCAGGAGAGTATTGATCAAAACAAAACTTTTTTTCCCAACACTTTAACCAGATGAAATGGAAATCCCAAAGTTGGATTTGCTCCCAGCTATGCTGAACACTTTAAGACAAACCAGTTTGACTTCACCTAGGGAACAATTGTGAACCTACCCGATAAACAAACCCTGCCCCGATATTGATAAATTAACTTCACTTCACAGTTAATTATATTGCTAAAGCTTAAGGTCACTTGCTCATAAAAGGGTTAGAAAAAAAAAAACATTTGGGTCTTCTTTTGGGGGTAACATTTAAAACATACAAATTATACTCACACAGACATACAGAACTATTTCTGTACATACAAATTATACTCACACATACAGAACTATTTCTGTAAAGCCATGTATGTAGAATCTTAGAAAAAACCGTTGCAATGAGTCACCACCGACGCCAGAATAATGACTTGGTGGAGCACTATGTTAACTAAATATGTCAGTGTAAAGAAAACAAAGGGAAGAATTATGCAACGGGGCTTTATAACTGTGCAAACGCGATCCAAACTACCATGACACACATATGCAAAAAGAAGCACATACAAAAAAATGCATCTCAAAAGACAAAACACATGATTTTCAATAAGTCCCCCATATATACATTTTCCCGAAACAATTTTAATTTAGTGACCCTTTTGAATTTTGTAAAGATACATCAATGTTTAGTGCAAACATACCTACAGTGGAGCTTAACCGACCACGTAAACCTGTTTTAATTACAAGGGGCGACTGCACGCAAGGGAGGGTGGCAAAAGCAGCGGATCGGTTGAAACCTACCTGTCTGAGCGTGAATATCCGTCGCTCTTTCAACGTTCGCGAGCAGTCTTCCGCCGTTAATAGATGCAAAATGTCGAATTTCCACCTCAGCCGTGAGAGTGAAGGTAACAAACACGCCGACGGTGAAATGTTGGAAGCTCTTCCAAGCAGACAGACGATGCCTGGCCCAGGCACTGCAGCTGGAGTAAACGCCCATATCGACTTCGTCGCCTCGCGTGTTTGGTTTACTCACGCTCATGTCTGACCGCCGATTGGCTCCCTGAGTCTGTCAGTCAGCAATACGCCCGGGAACGAGGATCACCTGTTGTCAACTTCCCTTATCAATATTTTAATCGATTGAATTTCAACATCCAACCCACTATTGTTGTTCGGTGACTAAAAGCTTTAAAATATAACAGTGCGATGGCAAAATTCCCCAGCATGTATTCGATATTGATAGAGTGGGCACAGAGCACAGTATTTGTTTGAGGCTCATGATTGTTGTTGAAACCCAGTGACACTTTCCACAAACTTATCGTTGATGTAATAAAATACGTGTTTTCATTTACGCCCGCCTTTTCCTCCACGACCGTTAACACCCCAAACGTCGAAACGAAGTGTTTGAATTTACTAAGGTCTACGCGTTAAGGGCCATATAAGACGGGTGCGTATTTGATAGTTACGTTACGTTCATGGCAACAGTTAGCTTAGCTCACTACGTTAGCAAGTTTATGTGCGTGGAGATGTGCGCATGCGTGCGCCCTCCTATTTTGCCACCCCTGCAATGTGTTTGCGTTTAAAGTGATTGGACGAGAGCCAGGAAATGAGTGAAGCTCGTGTTTTTCTAATGATTTAAGTACATTTATTACCGTGATAGATTTTAAATATTGCATTAAACATATAACATAAATAGATTGAGCTATCCTTATTTTGGAGTGATATTTAGTGGGTCACTGGTCGTGCATGTGCTTACAGATGGCGCATTGATATCATGCAAATATTCTATACATGTTGACAGCATGCCTGTGTTAATCAGATTTTTAGGGTGTGGAAGTTGTCAAATAAGCAGCTGTCGTCAAGTGTGACTGCTTGCTGCCTTCATCATACCACGTAGATGACATCAATATATCAATTCAAGTCAGCAATTGCTATGCCGCAGTCATTATACATTGTGCATCATCATGGTTATATATAACTGATCAAATCTTAATAGGGATAACAATCCTTTGTGGAAAAAAATGACATTTCTTTGAGAAAGTCAGAATTGTGTAAGGATTAAGTTGTGTTAGTTCAGGCCTCAGGCAGGCGCTACCGATCCATGCGCACCAAATCCAGCAGACATTTAAACAGCTTCTTCCCCCAAGCCATTAACTCTTTGAACTCTTTCAACAGTAGCCAAAATGGAACTGTATAGTGCCACTTAGCAGTTTTTTTTTTTTGACAACGATACTAGTGCAGCGTGTTCAGAATCAGAATCAGAATCAGAATACCTTTATTCGTCCCGCAATGGGGAAATTTGCAGTCCACAGCAGCAATTGAAGAGGGATGGGGTTGGGGTGGGAGTGAAAGGATAGAAAACAAGATATTCTAAGCATAACAAAATAAAAATGTCAACTGTATACTGTGCAAATGTAGATGTGCAAAAACCGTTCTATAAACAAGACTGTACATAGTGCAGAATCAAGAGATGCATTTAGATATATTGCAACAACCCATATTTACAAGTGTCCAGTTTTTTTTTTTTTTTTTTTTTTTTTTTTTTTTCACATGTGTTCTACCGGAAACAAATTCCTTGTGTGTTCTACATACTTGGCAATAAAGATGATTCTGATTCTGATTCTGATTCTGATAAAGTAGTTTTTGCTGTGTACCAACTATCGACTCAACTGGCATTTCATCAAGACCCTCGACGAAGTCCGAACCAGATGAAGATGAATGAATTTTACCCAACATTTTACAGTCACATGATATTTTTTCTGCGGGTGAGCAGCGGCAGCCACACGCGCCAGCGTTCACTCAAACCGGAAGTAACATAAAGTAAAAAATAAATAAAAAAATAAATAAAAAAATTAACAATATGACAACACAAAGACACAGTAATTCATTTTTCAGAACTTTCTGTACCATCTTTGTGACATGAAGCAGTTCTAGATTAAAGCGGAGAGGATCAAAGCATCCTTTTCAGCAGTGGATCAGGGATATCATGATGGAATGTGCATGTCTACTACAAGCTAAATGTTGAAAGCAAACACGCAGCTGTAGCATCCATTGACGAAAATAGATTGTCTCATATCTCCTGTCCCACGTAAATCCGCTTCAATTCCATGCCGCGACAGTTCCACATACGCATTGCCGCTCTGCGCTGACGCTCCTGTTTATTGCGGCTCCTCAAGCCATGCATCCATCCAGCACAGACTGTCCAACAGCACCAACCTTTCCTCTGAAAAAAGTGGGCCTGTGAAGATGCTGCCCATTGCAGGCGCAAAAAAAGCACAATGGCCCCAGGGTTGTCCAGCGATGGCAGTCGAATGGCACCGACATTCCTCCCATTCAAAAACAGTACTGGCATATACATGCAGCCGAAAAGGCGCAACTGCTCATCACAGTGTTCTCCTTGATGAATGTTGTGGCCAAAAAATCTGAAAAACAATGCATAACCATTCCACACGACACACAACAACACAAAGTGACAAAAGAAAACACAAAAACAAGACAAAAAAGCAAGGCTCATGAGAGCACCTGCTGACAGCTGCCAACTCGGGCTCCATCTTGAAAAAAAATAATGAATACATTTGATAACTACATGGCACGACTGTTTTCTCTTTTGTTGTCAAATATATTGTAAAACATCATGAAATGAAAGGAAACAGTGGCTGAAAATGTTTGCCATATACAGTAAAGTCTCGTTATATCGATATCGGTAATATCGATAGTACCGCTTATTACGATACTATTTTAATTTCCCGTGCACATTTGTAGTATTTTTATGTATAATTAGTTCCGTTTAGTACGATACCCTGTTATTACGATAATCCAGTTATTACGGTGCTCCTTTTCATCCCCCGCCGGCCATTTTGCTGTTTATATCGATACATCGGTAGCGCCATTGGTCGACTTGGTCACGTGACACGCCATCGGTCGCGCCATTGGTCGACTTGGTCACGTGACTTTGTCACGTGAGTTTGTTACGTGACCAGCACCCGTGTAGCAGAGCCATTTTCATTTTCAGACGCTAGCTCGTGTGTAGCAGATGAGATTGAAGTGTTTGTGTTAAAAGGTAAAAATGGGAAGCAGAAGAAGATTGATGACTTTTTTAAATTGTATACATAATACAGTAAGATGTAAGTGTTGCCGTTTCCCTGTTGTGTTATGTACATGCCCATGTACTGTATATGAATGCAATCGTTTTTTGCAACAATATGTCTTGTTTTGTCTGCTGAAGCGTGCTGATTTTGAAAATTATTAACATTCCATACTGTGTTTTAAAGGACAACCCATGTCACTTTTTATTTAAATGCAAAACACCAATAAAAATGACTTCATGCCAAGACGTCTTGCATTGCTTGTGAATCCAAACAATGGCTTCAGATTCGGATAATATGCTTTCTTGTTACACATCCAGTTATGAATATGATTCAAATACATTGTAGTTCTGAAGATGAAAGTATACATGTTTGCAATCATTAAAGAATTATATGTGCCATTTTGAGGCAACATTGAGGGAACATCTCTCACCCCCCCAAAAAAAAATGGGAGCTCATGGCCAGCTCCGTTTCTTATATGGCGCTTGGGTGCCCTCTTTTGGCGGCTTTTGTTAATGCAGTTCGGCGCAGGATCAGATATATCGATAATCCGGTTATATCGACATTTTTTCCAACTCCCGAGAATATCGATATAACGAGAGTTTACTGTATATTGATATTACATAGTTGCCCATCCGAATCTATTTAAGTTCCACCTAGTGCATATGTTTCTCAATGGCAGACACTACAAGAACTGATTCTCCATCCATCCGTTTTCAACACCACATATTCCTAAAGAACTTTGCAAACATTGCTGGAGCCTATCCCCTGAATCATTTGCTAGTAAGTCACAGGGAACATATGGAGACGAATGACCACACACTCTCACATTCACGCAGTCACTGAATGGACACACTGTCCTCACACAAGAAGGGACCACAACACCAGCAGGGACACGAAACCACCAATTCTTTTAATGATAAAAAGCGTTAACGGAGCACCAACTCGACGAGTGTCCTAACCTTAGTTCATAAAGCACAGACTCATAATACCCAAAAAGGCATGCTTAAGTACTCTTACGTAATAAATGTAATCACTTGCTGTTGGCCCTTTTCCCCATTTTTTTTACAAGAAGTATCATTTGTTTTCCACATAATCCACCCTTTGGCAGGAACAACAGCTGAGCCTAGCGCAAACAACATACAGTGCGTGGTCCAAATTGTAAATTATCATGTCGACCAAAAAAGAGACGAGGACAAGAGGTTATGAAATCATGCAACCCATTGGTTTCAAATCTGTGGATTGTGATCAAAGACATGTCCAAACCTTTTGGAAGAGTTTAAAATATTTATCTTATGAAAATCTATGTAGTTTTACACAGTGGTCATTAACATTTAGAATCATATTTCAAGCTAAAATATGACACAGAGCAGGGAGAAGTAACAATTTAAATGTATTTTTCTTTTGTAGTTAAATTTGATTTTGAATTGTGTTGCATGAAATGTTCAACATGTGTTGAGCAAAAACAGCACTCAGGGACGACAGCGCCAAGCCTGGAATGTAAATTTTGGCTACACTCCTTGACCAGGGCAAAGTTCACCTTAAAGTACAATTTGTATCCATAATTTGTAAAATCGCTTCAAATGACTTCTACTGAGCGTATTTTACAAAGATTCTACCGCATATAGCTATATTTTAGGTTTTAAGATTTGCGCTGAATATTCAGGAAGTCTTGTTTTTGAGTTGGTGACGATTCCCGATGTCACGTCATGGAAGGAACGCCCCTGACCGAGAAAGGACACACAATGCATTTTGCGCTACTGTGTTTGGTCTGAAAACTTCGTGTTGATGGCGAAATTAGAAGGAAAACACAATAATAACGCAATGGTGAATCGTTGTGTGTTGCACAGACAACTATTTGATATTCGCTGACACAAATTCAAAACAGACAAATCAGCCCATTTCCAACAGAGCTTGGGCGCCATCTTCTGCATGTTCTGGGTGCTACACATCTGTCATGATGCCTCAAAATGACCCGGAAAGACTTCTTTAATCGATTGCAAACATTTATGCTTTCCTCTTCAGAACTATTGGAATCATATTCATAACTGGATGAGTAACAAGAAAGCATCTTCTCTGACTCTGATTGTTTCTGATTGTCTCATTGTTTTGTTTCTCGAGTAAGACAAGATGTCTTGGCGTGACATCACGAACAAGGGGGCGGGAACTTCTGAAACTGACCACTTCCGGGTTCAATTTGAAGTAGTTTTTGGACACTTTGAGTCATTTTTATTGGTGTTTTGCATTTGACTAAAAATATCATTCTGCGTGTTTTGGGTATTTTAGATGCTATAAAACGTTTTTCTGATGTCAGTTAGGAAACAAAAAAAGTGGTGTCGGTTGTCCTTTAAATACTGGACATAAAGTGTGTACGTTCAATATCAGTTATTGGAGAGAGAGAGAGCAAATATTTTATTTTTTTCATCTGGTGTCGGACGGCTTATACATAGATATATTAAAAAAAAAAAATCCTCGTCTCACCCACCATGGGTGGTGTCTGTCCCCATTTCAGCTTGGGTCCTCTACCAGAGGCCAGGAAGCTTGAGGGTTCTGCGCAGTATCCGTGCTGTTCCCAGCACTGCGCTTTTCTGGACCGAGATATCCGATTTTGTTCCCGGGATCTGTTGCAACCACTCGTCGAGTTTGGGGGTCACTGCCCCAATTGCTCCGACCACCACAGGCACGACTGTCACCTTTACCTTCCAGGCTCTCTCTAGCTCCTCTCTGAGCCCTTGGTATTTCTCGATTTTCTCATGTTCCTTCTTTCTGATGTTCCCATCACTCGGGACCGCTACATCCACGACAACGGCTTTCCTTTCCCCTTTATCTATGACCACGATATCTGGTTGGTTGGCCATTACCATCTTGTCAGTCTGTATCTGGAAGTCCCACAGGATTTTTGCTCGGTCATTCTCCACAACCTTGGGAGGTGTTTCCCATTTTGACCTTGGGGTTTCCAGTCCATACTCCGCACAGATGTTTCGGTAGACTATGCCAGCCACCTGGTTATGGCGCTCCATGGCTTTCCCTGCCAGCATCTTACACCCTGCAGTTACGTATATATATATATATATATATATATATATATATATATATACGGTAAAGTCTCGTTATATCGATACGCAAGGGAATCCGAAAAAATATCGATATAACCGGGACTATCGATATATCCGATCCTGTGGGGGGGGGGGGGTGCGTAAATGCGGCATCTTTGTTATGGCATGTAATTTCATCATTGGGTTCATGGATTGCGTATCTAACATGTTTTTTGTACAGTAGTGAAGTGAAAAATAAAGTTGTGCATAAAATAAAAACGTCTTTACACTTTTTAATGACTATTTCCTTTCAAAAATGCAACCAACCAATGCTAAATCGTCAAGTTCTATTCACACGAAGCCACGAACGCCAGCATGTACAATCATATGAAAAACAGTGATTGTTGCAAACAATAAAGATATCTGGATGCAACACAATTAAATACTGTACATGGATGAAAAACCAAAACTGCAACGTTTACATAACTTACGTGACGTTCGAGAGTGGCTGAATAGAATGCCGGCGCGCAGCCGTGACGTTACAACAGCTTTTTGACTGACTCAAGAAACACAAAAAGTGATGTTGGTTGCCCTTTAATGCACAGTATGGAATGTACAGTCATTTTCAAAATCATGACGCTTCAGCAGACAAAGCAACAAACATTGTTGCAAAAAACGCTTGCATTCATGTAACAGTACATGTACATAACACTGCAATTAGTATGTATGTAAGCTATTTAAAAAAGTCATCAATCTTCTTCTGCTTCCCATTTTTATATTTTAATATGAACACTTCCATCTTGTTTAACGTTTCTAAAAAAACGGATGCATTTTCTACGGATTCAAAGAAAGATCGCGTGTCCGCAACCCCTTGCAACGCTTTTGTCGAAGTTGCAAAAGGTGTGCATTCAGTCGCTTCTTCTTCATCGTCATCAGCATCATCATCATCACGGGAATCTACTGTGGCATACTTGGCTTTGACCTCCGCTGCGATATCCGCATCTGATGAGCTTGGGAATGTCGCAATGTCTTTGTCGACTGCGACATACGATGCAATGTCGGCGACTTTTAGCTTTTCAGTCAACACTGCAAGAGGAATGTTGTCGTCATCCTCTTCGTTAGCTGCAGATGTTTCCTCACTGCACCCTGGATTTTCAAATTTGCAGTGACGGAAGCAGTTCTTGATGGTGTTTTCGGACACCGTGCTCCACGCTTTGGAAATTGCTCTGATGGCATCCAAAACAGTCCATTGTTGAAGACACACGAGCAGCCGTCTGATACACACGAGCTGCCGTCTGAAAATGGCGTCTGCTCGGGAGAGCTGCTCACGTAACAAGACACGTGACCAAGTTGACCAATGGCGCGACGGATATATCGATGTAAACAACAAAAATGGCCGGCGGGGGATGAAAAGGAGCACCGTAATAACCGGATTATCGTAACAACCGGGTATCGTACTAAACGGTACTAATTATACATAAAAAGACTAGAAATGTGCAAGGGAAATGAAAATAATATCGTAATAAGCGGTACTATCGTTATAACCGATATCGATATAACGAGACTTTACTGTATATATATATATATATATATATATATATATATATATATATATATACACACACACGGAAAGGCGGCCCGGTAGTCGAGTGGTTAGCACGCCGGCTGCACAGTGCAGAGGTCGCCGGTTCGCGTCCCGGTCCGGCCTCCCTGTGTGGAGTTTGCATGTTCTCCCCGGACCAGCATGGGTTTTCTCCGGGTCCTCCGGTTTGCTCCCACACTCCAAAAACATGCATGGCAGGCAGATTGACCACTCCAAATTGTCCCTAGGTGTGAGTGTGAGAGTGACTGTTGTATGTCTTTGTGTGCCCTGCGATTGGCTGGCCAATCGCAGGGCACACAAGACAGGACCAACACAGGACCAATTCAGGGTGTCCCCCGCCTCGTGCCCGAAGACAGCTGAGATAGGCTCCAGCAACCCCCGCGAGCCTAATGAGGAATAAGCGGTACGGAAAATGAGATGAGATGAGATATATACGGAAAGGAAAGGGAATTTAAAGTCATTCTTCCACAAAGTTTTATTAAGTCCACCAAGTATTTGCAATCTTTAACAAGATTTTACGCTCAATTACAAAATGTCAGTTTAATATAAGAAAAACAACAAGACGTTCACAAAACGAACTAATTGTTGAAAATAAAAGTAAACAAATCTTTTTCATTTGTTCTTGAGAATAGGCCTACATGCGACAGCGAGTTGTCCTCTCCTTCAGCCATTGTGGGTTAAAAAAGCGAGTAGATATATTTGGTTTTTCTGCTAAATTTTCCGGGTCTGATCTATTGTAGCTTGGTTGATTTGCATAGCGCTGCCTCCGCTGAGGGCTGAGGTAAAGTGAGTATCCAACCACAGGACACGTCATGTTCAACGCGAGGCCCTCTAGCTGGCCTTACTGTGCCAACTCGTGATCTGATTGGCTATTGCAACTATATATCAACTACATGTGCCCGTTCATGTACAGCGCACAGACGCCGGGTCTTGTCTGGTGTGGTATATCCCTGCCTCGATGGCTCTGGTGATCAGGGCCTGCTCTTGGGCAGCCAGGATGAGTGCCTCTGTGCTGTCCTTTAGGCCAGCCCTCTCTAGCCACTGATAGGACTTCTTGAGATCAGCCACTTCTGCTATGGTTCGGTGGTACATCCCATGTAGGGGCTTTTCCTCCATGATTGTCCCTCATCCAGCACCTCAACCTCTGTTCCCCATTGTCTGAGACATTCTCTGAGTACATCATCCGTTGGAGCCTTCTCTTTGATGTATTCATGGAGCTTGGATGTTTCATCCTGGACAGTGGCTCTCACACTCACTAGTCCCTGGCTTCCTTACTTACGGCTTGTGTACAGTCTCAGGGTGCTGGACTTGGGATGGAACCCTCCATGCATGGTGAGGAGTGGTCTGGATCTCTTCCTTTGGCCACCTTATTATTCCTGCAGGGTATCTGATCACTGGCAGAGCATAGCTATTTATTGCCCGGGTCTTGTTCTTGCCATTGAGCTGGCTTCTGAGGACTTGCCTCACCCGCTGGAGGTATTTGGTCGTAGCCGCTTTCCTTGTTGCTAGTTCGAGGTTGCCATTGGCCTGTGGTATACCTAGGTAGCTGTTTTCAATGGACTACCTTGCCCCTCTTAGTCACCATCCGACTACATTTCTCCAGCCCGAATGACATTGCGATATCACTGCTGTAGATCGTGGTTGTGTGGATCAGGGAGTCTATGTCCCTTTCGCTCTTAGCATACAGCTTTATATCATCCATGTAGAGGAGGTGACTGATCGTAGCTCCATTTCTGAGGCGGTATCCATAGCCTGTCTTGGCGATTATCTGGCTGAGGGGATTCAGTCCTATGCAGAACAGCAGCGGGGAGAGTGCATCACCTTGGTATATGCCACATTTGATGGACACTTGCCTTATATATATATATATATATATATATATATATATATATATATATATATATATATATATATATATATATATATATATATATATATATATATATATATATATATATATATATATATATATATATATATATATATTGAGGCATCAGGGGGGGAAATGTCGCACCCAAAAAAAGGCAGAAGATGGTGACAAAGCTCCGTGCGGAAATGGCTCAACATTTTTGTTACAACACACAAGGATTCACTATTGCGTTATTCATTTTCTCCTTCTAATTTCGCCGTCAACACCGATCAACACGAAGTTTTCAGACCATACAAAGTACCGCAAAATACATTGATGTGATAAAAGGACTGCTACAGTGTGTCCTTTCTCGGTCAGGGGCTTCCTTCAGTCACGTGACGTGATGACTCGTCACCAACTCAAAAACAAGACTTTCGGAATATTCAGCGCAAGTTGTAAAACGTAAAATATAGCTAGTGGAATATTTGTAAAATACACTCAGTAGAAGTCATTTGAAGCGATTTGACAAATTATGGACATAACTTGTCCTGGCCCGGCCCCTCTGTCAAATTTTAAAACCTATTGTGGCCCGCGAGTCAAAAAGTTTGCCCACCCCTGCGCTATACAGTAGTTAATCATTATCGTGATTGTCAATCAGAATTTGTTTCATACACAATTCATCAAGGGCATGCGCAAAGAATGGGAGCCTGGAGTGCCGAGAGAAGCTTTTTAAAATAGTATGTGTGAGCTACAGTAGTTAACAGGCTGCCAAAGTGCGTCGCATGCGTCCTAGTCAGATTGTTGCTCATCACTGTGTACATTTGTAAGTGCGTGTATGCGTTTGTGCAGCATAATGGTTTGATTATGGGAGGTAGCTTGAGTGAAGAGGAGATCTTTAGTCAAAAACATTTGGCCACCACCTGGTCTAACATGTTCTTTTCCATATTTTTTTCTCATTACCCCCCCCCCCCCCCTTTTTTTTTTTTTCCAATGATGCATAAGTAGGCTGTCGTGAGAAAGTGATCTTCAAGAGCTTTTTATTGTTTTGGTCTCTTTCTTGTTCTTTGTTTTTTGGGTCACGTGGTGTTCGTTTTCTCAAAGCGTGCACTGTTTAAGATGTTTTTGTTTCCACGGAATTTGTAAATGAGGAGAATCTGTGCTTGGTGGTTGCAACTTCACAGCAATACGCATGTATGAGCACTGATTTTTGTTTTTTCAGCTTCGCCACATAGCTTCTCTTTACAATGTTAAATTCCGATGTCATTTGGTCTGTCCGTCTGCCCGCCCGTCCATCTACCCATCTATCTGTCATTTGTTGTCACTACATAATACACATAATGTAAATATAGGAACAAAATACATATCCATCTGTTTGGTTTAATTTCTTTGACATCAACACAATGCATAAAATGGTTGTATCAGGATTTGAATCAATTCATTAGCATGACTTGATAGAGTTCAGAATATTTGAATCCACAATATTCTGATGATGTGTAAGTTTCAAAAAAAAATTCTAACAGCGCATGATGGCAGTGCAACCCTCACCGAACGACTCAGGTACACCCAGCAAAGACATACAAATTTCTGATAGGCCAAATGCACCTGAAGCCAAGAAGCAGACATCAATATCCCTGTCAAAAGCTCCCTGCGCCTACATGTAGACCCATTTTGGACATACAAACTGTTGGATTATTTTTATCGTTCGCCCTTGGTTCATTGCTTCTACGGGTGTTGATGGAGATGGATGGTTAAATCATCAGGGATCCAGGTCTTGAACAGAAAGTTGATTTAATTTAGGAGAGCGCGGAGACATCGCGGTGTCGGCCGTGGAGTGAGCATGGAGAGAGAGAGAGAAAAAACGGGCTGCAGGAGTATTTATACGGCGCATAGTATATGACGCGACAGGATGTGACGTAATGAAAATGCGACATCATGTAAAGGAAGGCAGGATAAGACGTATGAGGAAGTTCAAAATGTAAACAAAGATTACAGAGCGATGTTTAGAGATGTTTGTATGCCGAATTACCACAACACAAACCATTCTGTTTTCTGTAAGCGTCCAATATCCAGCTCTGGACGAAACGCCGCTTGTGCACCATCTTGCGCATTTTCTGGGCTGCTACATTGGAGTCCAGATCTTCTCCTTCACCGGTTTCATCACTTGCATACAGCTCGAATTGAAATGGAAGGACTTCTTTAGTCGATCGCAAACATTGATGCTTTCCTCTTCATACTATTTAAATCGTATTCATAACTGGATGAGTAACAAAAAAGCATCTTCTCTGAATCTGAACTCTTTGAAGCCATTGTTTATATTCTGGAGCAAGGCAGTTTGTGGATGGGCCAATCCTAATGTGATGTCACGAACAAGAGGGCGGGACTTTCTGAATCTCCCCAGTTTCGAACTCATGAGTGGCAGTTTTGGCCAACTTTAAGTCATTTTTATTGGTGTTGGCATTTCACTAAAAATATCAGCTTGCATGTTTTGGGTATTTTAGATCCGATAAAATGTTTTTTCTGATGTCAGTTAGGAAACAAAAAAATAGTGTCGGTTGTCCTTTAATTGTTAAAATAAGTGTTTTCCATATTATAGGGTAGTGATGTGCCTTTTTTTCAATGAAAGAAATGTGCATTGGCTCTAACAAGATTGAAAAACACTGTTCTTTCACAGACGCCAAGGAGTATTCCTGTCATAGTCACAGGTGGCAGCGCCGTGGGAAGCCCTGACATGCATTCCTTTCTAGCACAATACACACACACACACACACACACACACACACACACACACACACACACACACACACACACACACACACACACACACACACGCACACGCACGCACACACACACACACACACACACACACACGCACACGCACACACAAACACACACACACACACACACACGCACCAACGCACACGCAGACGCACGCACACACACACATACACGTTTTGCTACATGGTGGGGACATGGTGTGCAAAGGTTTTGACCGGTGGGAACCCAATTTCAAACATGAAAAAAACATTTATGAAATTCATAAAAAATTGATTTATTTTTTTAGCCTGTGCTCACTCAGAAATCACATTAAAATGGCATAATTCTTGATTTAATTTTTCCAGGTTTTTCGCAACTCCGTGGGGACTTAACGAATAATGTCAAACCAAAACTACCAGCCGGTGGCGCTTATTTTTTTCAAGAGACAATATTTAGAGCCTGTAAGGTCGGCAATTGTGTTTTGCAGGAGCCATGATCGTATATTTTTTGAAAATTCTAAATTTTGAACACATAAATTGTGAAATATTTTGTTCACGTGCACAGCTGGGTCCAAGCCCCCTCCCATTTTCTGACACAATATCCAACAGAATAATCAAGCACCAGATGTAGGTCTGCCAGGTTCTGTAAGAACCAAAAGTTTCACTGCATACAGTATTGGAATTTTCAATGTCTCTTCTTTTCCTTTCGGCTTTTCCCTTCAAGGGGTCGCCACAGCAAATCAGTGTCCTCCATCTTGAGAGGTTTGATCCGCATGTTTGTTTTGGCCAAGCTTGTGCTATTCTTTATTATTTATCTGTGAATTACATCCCATTGGTGCTGCCAGCCGATTTTTGTTTCATAAATGTGCTGAGTTCCAACACTTGGTATGCTCTTTGTGTAGTTTTTAGATTTTTATGTTTAATCTATGGAACATATCTCTTGTCTTTTAATTACATATTGACTAACAACCTGTGCAGATCGGACCTAAATGACAATGTTTTAATTTTCTCAATTTTCAATTTAAGTTTCAAGAACAAACATACTTTTTCTTGCATATTTATTGGATTGGATTTGACTTTATTAGTTTCGCAGTGGAGAAATTTACATTTTACAGAAGCAAATTTATGAAAGAAATGAAAGTAGAAATGCAAAATACAGAAGCTACTGGAAAGGCAGCCACTCTCGCGCTGCCGTCTTGAAGTCAAAAGAACAAAAAAACAAAATAACAAATAACATGACAATTATAAAATTGATTGAAGAGAATCAAGTAAATAAACACTGCTCACGTACCAATTTAAATGGCAGCCTTCTATCTTTTTAATAATTGAAATACATCAACCTGAGATTTCAAACATTCAAGACATTGTGGTAAGAAAATAAATACTAATTGCTTTCATATTAACAAATGCGTGTAAAACGTTCAAGACTGAAATAAAACTGCTGGACAAAATTGTTGTGTCCAGACGTTTAGTTGACAAATATTCCAGAAAAAAAAACACTCAATATGTTGAAATAAAAGCTATTGTCTCTTTGTTGTATTGAAATGTGGCAGAAACAAGTGCACATGACACATATAACATACATAAAAACAATGCATTGTTCCAGCTGCCAAACCTAACCTTTCCTTAGTTTCGAACCTAACCTTAACTGCGTTTTGCGGACATTCTCATTCATTTATCAATGCAAAATCATTTACCACGAAATATTTAACTCCCTTCCAAGTTCTCCCTTTCAATTCTTCTGGTGAATCCTTAATGCCGTTCATGCATTCGTCTTTTCCTGGAACCACGAGAGACCTGATGGAGTCCATCAAGGTTTTCTCCACAGCGTGGATTTCTTCTTCTGTCCACTTTTTTACCTTCATTTTTACTTCTTCCTTCCCTATATAAATTGGGACAGTAAATTAATATTCCTCCAAAAGTTAAGACACAGGCTATTGCTGTCTAAAGTAAAGTAATCAGTTTTGTATTTTTTTATACATCAAATGATAACACATTCACAAGCCACTAGATAACTATTTACCTTCAGAGATCTATTAGTAGTAAACACAGAATAAATATATTAAGTTCAACAAAATCAGGACTATGTACTTCAGTGCTATGTTCACGGTGCAGGTCTGAATGCAATTCAGATTTTTTTTTGTGGGATCAATTTATTTTGTAAGGGTTCACATTACATGAAGAAATGCTCATCTATCTACTACTGAGAAAACACGATTTTAAAGATTCCATTCCGATTTCTATACACCCTCGACTTTAACTTGAAGTTGTTCAATACTAAATATCCCATAGAATGTGATCACAGGAAGAGATATAGAGCATTTTTTGGAGGATAACAATACTTTATGGCAATCAAAAACAAAAATAATGTCTCATATTTCCCCTACCCATACAGTATATAGACCCATAGCTCATGTATTTTGTCTTTCTACTTTCATTCCTTTCATCACTTTGCTGCTGTGAAATGTAAATTTCTCCACTGCGAGACTAATAAAGGCAAATCCATCCATCCATCCATCCATCCATCCATCCATCCATCCATCCATCCATCCATCCATCCATCCATCCATCCATACCACTGTTGCTTGTTAGATGCTAACTCAGTCACGAACCAAGAAAACAGTTTACCTTTTGTTTGCTGTGGTGGAACAGGCACCTTCTTGACGAGCAGCATCATCCCATCTGACCTACCTGCACAAAAAACAGGTATCTTGTTTCTATTTATAATTGTATTTTATTTATTGCATTCTATTTGTGATTGTCTTTTATTGATTATAGTACCTATGCTTGTCTGTGACTGTAAAGTGTCCTTGAGAGCTTTGAAAGGCGCTTAAAATGTAATGTATTATTATTATCACCATTATCATCATTATTATTATTATTATTATTATTATTATTATTATTATTATTATTATTATTATTATTATTATTATTGTAAATACAAATAAAACACAACATATGTGTACCATCTGTAATACACCCGACAGCAAACACAACGGGATTTCGGGTGGGTACGTTGCTGTCTTAGCATCAGTGACTGCTTGTCCCCCCTCCCACTCTCCTTGTGCAAGATTAGATTAGATTACATTACATTACCCTTTATTAGACTCACAGTGGAGAAATTCACAAGTATTCTGAATTTACAAGTATTTTCTGTGTCAACATTAGTATACACTGACATGTATGTCACCAATGGTCTACATTTTCGGGAAGGCATTGAACGAAACATATGTTGACCTAAAAAAAAAGTCATAAACATACCAGATGATTGTGGCGATGATGTTGATGTAGGAGTACATATTGTCATATCTTCATCGTCCTCATCATCAGTTCCTGACATATCAGTGTCAACACAGTTTTTCTGAGGAACAGAGGAATTACAGATAAAACTTGGCAGAGAAAAAAAATGGCTGCAATATATATATATATATATATATATATATATATATATATATATATATATATATATATATATATATATATATATATATATATATATCAGTTTATTTGCATATATATATATATATCAGTTTATTTGCTACACACTTTTGCGAATTGCCATAGAACTGTTGAAACATTGAAATAAACAATTTCAAAAGATCTCTCTGGTGCAAATTTTGAACTTCAGCATGCTCATTCTTGTTTTAGACATTGTAATCGGAAGGCCAATTGTTTTGAAGACATGCTCGTTGGACCATAAGCGATGCAGCCTATCAAAGTGTCGCTTTAATTACTCTTGAAAAGCATATGATACCGTCCAGTGATTTGATGGTATCCTTTATTATTCTCATAATAATATGAGAGTGAATAAGAATCTAATAGCTATTCAAAACATACCTAGAATAGTTAAATCCAGGTTTTCAGAAAATGTGTTTTTCCCCATATCTATGATGAATAGAATAAGAATCAGAAAGCCTTTAATAGTCCCACAATGGGGGAATTTGCAATAGATTAAGCACGATAGATTCTTATGATTATACTGACCGGTGTGTCCGTCGCTGTTGTCATCATTGGAGCTCTCTTTGTGATTTATCTGAAAAACAAACAAAAATGACATCAAATCAACTGACAATGAAAGAATGTTTGGTTACAGCATAAATGGGTTACTCTCTTCAGATATTATGTGTCACAATGTGCAGGTGGCTGAAGTCTAAGTATTTGACATTGTAATTGAGGTCGCAAGTTTTTTGAAAACAGTGTCGATAAAGTTAAGTTTAACTTCATTTCATTTGTGGCAGACTATAGTTCAGCAGTTTTTTAATGTATTGATTGTCATTTGTGGCACTTTTGGAAATACTGTTGCATGTTTTTTTTCCACAACCGCCAATATTGGTTAATGGCTTGATCTGCTCTATTCAATGCAAAGAAGTAAATGATCACTGTCCTTATTTCTGACAAGAATTCCAATAAATAGCCTTGAAACGGATGATGTGGTTGACCAAAAGTGTCGCCGTTTCGATGGCGGTCAGCAACTTGGTCAACGGCACGAAGTGGGCCGATATGGAAAACCGGTCCACTACAGTGAAGATCACCGTCTTACCACGGGATGGGGGAAGGCCAGTGATGAAGTCCAGCGATATGTGGGAACAAGGGCGCAGGGCGACGGGTAGGGGACGTAGCAGTCCCGCCGGGGGTTGGTGGGATACCTTGCCGCATGTGCGTGACGAGCAGGCCTTCACAAAGTCCACCACGTCGTCGCGGAGCCGCGGCCACCAGAGGGTGTCGGGCTTTGTGTTCTTGGTCCCTGGTTCCTTTACCTGTAAGGGTAAAGGAAAATCAGGTTAGAAAGAGCGGCCACCGTGCCTGGCGTGAGTTCAGGTTTTTGGCGGCCCGGATGACCGCCAAGTTCTTTTGGTTCGTGAACGGCTCTTTCGCCCCCTCGAGCCAGTGCCTCCACTCATTTAGAGCCCACACGACGGCGAGCAGCTCCGGGTTGCCCACGTCGTAGTTGGCCTCCGCGGGGCTGAGGCGGCAGGAGAAGAAGGCTCAAGGTTGGAACTTCTGGTCGACTGGGGAACGCTCCCACTCCTGAATCTGAGGTGTCTACCTCTACGACGAAGGCGGCGTCGGGGTGATGGAGGACTGGTGGGTTGGTGATTGCTCGTTTAAGCAGACGGAACGCGGCGTTGGCCTCTTCCGTCCACCTAAACGGGGTCTCAGTGGTGGTGAGTTGAGTCAGGGGGAGGGTCTTCCGGCTGTAATCTCGGATGAAGTGGCGGTAGAAATTGGTGAAGCCCAGGAAACGCTGCGGTTCTTTGCGAGAGGTGGGTGTCGGCCATTCTACCACTGCTTCGGTCTTCGTGGGATCTGCCTGGTCTGCGCCCGCTCCATGACGAACCCCAGGAAGGATAAGGACGAGGTTTGGAACTCGGACTTCTCGGCCTTGATGTATAGTCGGTTCTGCAGCAGCTGCTGCAGAGCCAGCCGGACGTGCTGGCGATGTGCCTCGAGGGACTCTGAAAAAAAAAAAATATTGTCCCGATACAAAATGAAAACGTTCAGGAAGTCCCTCAACACATCATTAATCAGATTCAGGAACACTGCGGGGGCATTGGTTAAGCCGAATGGCATCGGCAAGTACTCGAAGTGTCCCAGTGGCGTCTTGAACGCGGTCTTCCACCCTCCCTAACCCAAATGAGATGGTGAGCGCTCCGGGTCCAGTCTAGTAAAAATGGTCGCGGCCGAGTCGCTCAACGGAAACGGGTATTTATTCTTTATCGTGATTTCGTTCAGTCCCCGATAGTCCTCGCACGGGCGCAGCGACTTGTCCTTCTTGGCGATAAAGAAAACCCCCGCTCCCAAGGGAGACTGTGATGGCCGAATGAGGCCGGCCGCGAGAGAGGAGTCAATGTAGTCCCGGAAAGCCTGTTATTCGGGTTGGGAGACATGTTACAGCCGAGAGTTGGGGAGTGGCGCTTTAGGCTGGAGATCGATGGCGCAATCGTAGGGACGGTGTAGCGGCAGGTATAAAGCGCTGTCCTTGCTGAACGCCTGCCACAGGTCCCGGTAACAGGGCGGGACCCCCTCTAAGCTAATAACCTCAGGGCGGCTGCTGCGGGATGACGAAAACCCGCCCGCGGCCGACCTGAGGCAGTGCGCATAGCAGAGGGGGCTCCACCCCTGTATGGTGGGTCCGTCCCACGAAAACGTTGTGGGTCTCCAGCCATGGTAAGCCGAGGACGATCGGGACCGAACGGGACGGCATCACATAAAACCGGCGGTATTCCACGTGGTTGCCTGAGAGTATGAGTCGAAGCGGAACGATTTCTTGCGTAACCTCGGCGAGTAGCCGACCGTCGAGATCTCGCACGCTCCGAATCACAGAGGGTTGCTGGTCGAACACGATGGAGCACTGTAGCAGGAACTGCGCACAGCGTCCAGGCTCCCCACCGCAGCGCGCGGGGTGCGGGATGTTGGGCTCCCGGCTCGTAGCCTGGAGATGTAGGGCCATCGGGGCAGGGACGCCGCCGGTCTCGATCTTCTCCTCCCGGTGAGTCAGTTTGTAGACGTCACTGTTGACCTGCGCAATGGCCACACATTCCGAGCGTGACAGGAACAGATGACTCGTTGCAACGTTCATGAGGGTGTTGGATCCCCAAGCAGGCGTCAGAGACATAAGTGCTGGCAGCGAATTAATTATAACAAAAAGCGCGGGTCCGTGAATGCCACGGACCCGGAATAAACGTGATAACCTAAACCACAAAAAAGGAGCACAGCGAGTAGGCGGGCGGGGGCGATCCGTCCAGCCTAACAAGTGCGTAAAATAAAAAGGCACACGTCGGTGCAAAAACACGCGATATCAACTAGCAATAGACTTACGCAATCGCGGCCACAAACCACCTCGGGCGAAGCAACTACTCGTACTGACTGAGTCCAAGATTCAGGCGAGGCGCGAGGCGTCGTACCCTCCGATGCTGGTGAAGTGCCAGCGACGGGTTTAAATGTCCCTGAGTGCGTGATTAGGGAATTGACAGCCGCTGACGAAGGTCGTGAGCGGCGGTCCCGCCCCAGCTGTCAATTCGCATGTGACACTAATGAGTGACCAAAATGTTACCTGTTCACTGGTGATAAACACGAACAGCAATAGTGGGGTGCTTCTAAAATAGTTGGGCTCAAGCCACCAACGCAGTTTGGCTCATCAAGGGGGTGCATTTGACCTCGGGGAACATGTTTTTTTAAACTGTCTTGCAATTGGCTGGCAACCGGTTGAGGGTGACCCACGCCTTCCACACGAAGACTGCTTGGATAGGCTCCTATAAAGAGTTTGATGTTTCTATTTATTTGTGGAATGGTAGTTGTCAGATCGCCCAGGCAAGTGACACACAGAGGTATCCCAGAGCTTGATCGTGGCGTGGAGTCGAGCAAGTCGTGCTGTGAAACTACGTCCGACGCTGTGCGGGTCTCTGTGAATCTGCGTGTGTCTGAGTCTGAGTCTGAAATGATTCTGATCTTCTGTCCCGCGACGGCTGCTCTTTTATACCCATTTTCAAGCGTGGGAAATGTGTCAGGCTGAGATGCATATCAAAGAGATCAAAGTACTTGAAAGACATCAAAGCCGCGATGCGCACCTTTACTGCCACAGGGCTGGATCCGAAGTTAGGGAAGTCAACACAGGAAAAAAACGAGCCGGACGCACTCAGACAAGCCGGTGGGAGGTGAGTCGTTCCGGGAAGTGCACACGTCTGCCGCTCCAGGTCGTTCGGTCACATGGAGAGGCCAGGCACGAAGAAGGTTGATCACCTGGCATGGGGGGCTTTGTTGGGGGGGTGGCCGACGTCAACGTTCGGGAGCAACGTGCTTCTTCTTGTTGCCAGTCAGCGAGTTTAGTGGCAGGGCAGCCTCGGCACAGTTCGGGATGAAGCGGCGGTAGAGTTTTTGCTGTCCTGTGGAATCGATGTACCGTATTTTCACGACCATAAGGCGCATATAAACGTCTCAGATTTTTTTCAAAATGTGCAGTGCGCCCTGTAGTGCAGTGCGCCGAATGTGTGGACGTATTAGCGTATTAGCGTAGGAGCGTTTGACTGTCACCATCCGACACAGAGCAGTAACGCTAGCGGAGGATATGAAAATTGAACATTTTCGAGGAGGTCCGTCTTGGTGCTGCCGTTTTATGAAACGGTGCCATTTTTCCATCCGGACCAGAACTACGGTTGCGCAGCAACAGCCGGCGGATTATTCAGAAAAGTTGGCGAACTTCCGGTCCTACTGCGAGAAGCACATCGCCGACAAGCGCATCCAGCCGAGCCACAAAGCCGAAAAGGGCTGGATGGACGAGGATATGATGAAGGAGTGGCTGAGGCAGGTGTATGTAAGGAGACCGGGAGGTTTTTTCCACACATCACCGTCACTTCTGATTTGTGCGTCTATGCGAGCGCATCTCACAGACAATGTGACGCAGAAAGTGAAGCGGATGAACGCTACGCTTGCTGTGATTCCGGGTGGGTTGACCAAGGAACTCCAACCGCTGGACATCGGTGTGAACTGGCCGTTCAAAGTGAGGCTAGAGCGGCGTGGGAGCGATCGATGACCGAAGGAGACCACAGCTTCACGAAGAGTGGTAGGCAGCGCCGGGCGAGTTACGCCACAGTTTGCAAATGGATTGTGGATGCTTAGGCTAACGTGTCTGCTGGCACGGTGGTTCGAGCTTTCGGAAAAGCCGGCATTATTTCCGAGGAGCCGCACGGCACACAAAGTAACTGACAGTGAGGAAAGCGAACCTGCCATGTTGGATTTAGCGCAACTGTTCGATTCTGTTACCGGTAATGTGCTTGTTTTTACCATGCCGACGCCTATTGAGCGATGATTACAAAATGTTCTTACTTTGTCATTAATAAATAAAGCACTACCAAACTCAGTTTTGCTCCCGATCTGTTTTTTAAATACGCCTGTTTACTTGGCTCCAGATGGAGATAATCAATCGAAATGAGCTCAAATGGGGCACTAGTAGTGATGTTGCCCATGGGTGCTTTTTCCGGAATGGTGGGGCGTTTCTGTTTAATGCAGGAACACTGGCGAATGACGTAGTTTTCTATTTCGTGCTGCATGAATGGCCAATAGAACCTCTGCCTTGCAAGGTTGATCACCTTGTCAGCTCCAACATGACCCATGTCATCATGCAGGTGTTTAAGCACCGTCGACTTCAGCTTACTAGGGAGAACGAGCTGTTTCCATTTCCCCGCCTGTCTGTATAAAATCCCCTTGTCCAGTTTCAGTCTATTCCATTCGTGTACTAGTCTCCTTGCCTCTGGTCCCATTTGTCTTTTATGTTTGTCATTGGGGTTCCATCCCCTCCTCTTCAGTGTCATTACCTCAGAGATTGACGCATCCTCTTCCTGAGCAGCTCTGATATCATCTGGAGTGATAACGGGGACTGTCACCAGGTCTTTAGGGTCTATGCGGACACCATCACTTGACAAGACGACCCAAGTACCTCACTTGTCGTCTGAACAGTTCACATTTATTCGGACGTAGCTTTATGCCATGCTCCCGCAGCCGGTTAAGCACTTTCCTCAGGTCCTCTACGTGTTCATGAAATGATTTTGAAACGCAGAGCACGTCATCCAGATAAGGAGAGCAGCATTCGTCCCTCAGGCCATCAAGAACGTCCTCCATACATCTTTGAAAGGCTGCTGGCGCATTAGTTAGGCCAAATGGGAGGCGGAGCCACTCGTACAGCCCCCAAGGGGTGCTGAAAGCCGTTAGATGCCTGGAACTGTCATCAACAAAGCCCTGGTGGTAAGCGCTGCCTTGGTCAAGTATTGAGAACTAAGAGTAGCCCCCCAGGTTATCTAGCAGATCTTGAATGCGTGGGAGTGGATGACGAGTATATTCTAGTCCTGGTAGACCACTTTACTCGTTTTGCACAAGCCTACCCGACTAAGAGTAAGTCAGGCAAGGTTGCTGCTGAGAAAATCTGTAGTGATTTTATTCCACGGTTCGCTTATCCAGAGAGACTACATCATGATCAAGGTCGGGAGTTTGAAAACAGTCTATTCCAGCGGCTTCAACAGTTGTATGGCATTGCGCATTCCCAAACCACCCCATACCATCCGCAGAGCAACCCTGTAGAACGTCTGAATAGAACATTGTTACAGATGCTACGCACTCTCCAAGAAGAGAGGAAAGCTGAGTGGAAAGACTATTTGCCTCATGTAGTTCATGCGTACAACTGTACAAGACATGAGTCCACTGGCTATTCACCGTTCTTCCTCCTCTATGGAAGGTCTCCCCGGTTGCCCATCGACTTAGTTTTTGGTCTGACAGCGGACGAAGAAGTAAAAAGCCGACAGGAATATGCACGTAAGTGGGCCTGTCGAATGCAAGATGCTTACAGAATTGCCTCCGAGAACAGTCAAAAGAGCTCTGAAAAAAGGAAGAAATACTATGACCGTGGTGTTAAAGGCATTGCACTCCAGCCAGGGGATCGTGTACTTGTCAGGAACCTATCTGAGAGGGGAGGACCTGGCAAGCTCCGGGCTTACTGGGAGGAAAAAGTCCACAGGGTCACTGAAAGAATGGGAGATGGACCAGTGTACAAGGTTCAGGCTGAAAACGGAGACAAAACTACCCATGTGTTGCACCGTAATCTCCTAATGTCTGTCAATGATTTGCCAGTTGAACAGCCAAATAGACAGGAAACACAGCTAGACAGACAGGCAAAGAAGCAGAAAAAACAGCTTGACAGACAGGCTTATAGCAGGGAAGCAGTTGGCCAGGAGTCTGGATATTCAGATGAAGAGGAGGGATGTTCATACAATCTCCGATGGTTACCTGTGTATAGAAGGAAGACAGGCAGTCATCAGGTGTCTCAACCTAAACCGCACAATTTAAGCACAATTTAATGGATGATAATGAGGGTGATGCAGGAGCGCCGGCGGAGTTGGTGGAATCGGACACCGCGTCACAAAGTGGAATGGAATCGCTGCCACGAAGGTCTACTCGTACTCTAAGACCCAGAGAGATATTTACATATGAACACTTGGGTCATCCATCATACCAGGCTTGGAGACCTGGGGTAAATGTGTTGTATACTTGCATGACTTACCCCACGACTCATTATCTAGTGCGACCTGAACACTATTGCTACTCTACCCCGATGGTATGGACTTGAATGTAGTCGTAGTAGAATGTGATTGACACCACCCTACGGAGACCAGACAGATGGTATACAGATTGGTATAGTCAAGATGTCGGGGGACATCTTTTAAAACAGGGGAGAGTGTAGGGGGTTAGAAACGACCTCTGTTATTGTATGTTAGTCGATTAGACTACCAAGTCAGGAGAGGGCGCTACACGCCTGTGAGTGGAACAGAGGAAGGCGATGTAGGCTCAGCTCACGCATGCGCAGTTGTCATAAATGCCGTTGTGTGAAGCTGATTAACACGGTTGTCTCGTGTCGTCTTTCCTCGTCGTTCACAGGTATTCAAAATAATAAGTGTTAGACATTGTCAAGATGTTAAAGTAATTGGGGACTTATTGGGCGATGCTAGATATGAAACCTTGTTTGTGGCTTTGATGAATATTTTGTGGCTTTGATGAATTCGGATTTTTGGATGTCAATTGTAGTTCCCAGTACAACACACACGAGCGGGCAGACGTGCATAGGCATGTGCGAATGTGGAGGATATATACAATGTATAGATGTTGAATGTATAGATCTACACATGAATGTATTCTGATATTGAAATTGATGTTTTGATGAGTAAGTTGTTATAAATGCCGTTGTGTGAAGCTGATTAACACGGTTGTCTGGTGTCGTCTTTCCTCGTCGTTCACAGTGCTACCTGCCTGTGAAGCGCTTTGGACCGACCCAGGTATCCCCTAGGCCTGAGGCCGGTTACAATTGTATGTTGTGTAAGGCGGACGCCCGTATGGCAGTAGAGGATATGTACCGGTATATAAAACTTGCGTCCTTTCATCCGGTGCCCCCAATGTGTGTGTTAAATACAGAAATGGCACACATAAATGAGACAGCGCCTTTTCACACGGTGCGCTCTTTGGTCATGAAAATACGGTAATTGGGTTACCGTCTCGGGTCACGGATGGCCTGCACCTTGTCAGGTAGTGGGCGTACTCCTTTGCCGTTGACCAGGTGGCCAAGGAACTTGATCTCGGGTTGGCCAAAAACGCACTTGTCGGAGTAGACGACCAGGCCGTGCTCGTCCAGACGTTTGAAGACTTTCGTTTGAAGAAGTTTCCAGGTGCTGCAGGTGCTCTTCTTGGCGATGAGGATGTCGTCAATTTAGGCACAGCAGAAATCAAGACCGCGCAGGACAGAGTCGATGAAGCGTTGGAAAGTCTGTGAGGCGTTCCGAAGACTGAATGGCATGCGGAGGAACTCAAGAATTTCTGTCTGATGGACGGATAATAGCGAGCTGAAGCATGTGGTTGAATTCGGCTTCAGCAATCTGTTGTTTCGCCGGGACAAGGCGGCGAAAGCGTTGAAACTTTGCAGGACCAGTGGTCACAATATGGTGAACAACGTCGGAGGCAGGTAGGGTCGTCCGACTGGGGTTGGTCAGGCCGGGGAATCGTCGAAGGAGATGAAGGAGATGGGACGTGCGAGAGATGAAGAAGCGCAGGGTTGGCCATCCTACCGTGCACGGACCGGTAGGATGGCCGGTCGTCTCATCAGTCACCCTCTTCCGGCGGATGTTGACGGACAGGTCAAACTTGTGCAGAAAGTCCGTGCCAGGGTTGGGGTGAGGGACATCGGCGATGGTGAAGATGAAAGGAAAGGAGAGACGTAGGCCCAAATTAAGGCTGAGAAACCATTGCTGTACCATTAAAATTGTATTATAATAGTACAGCTCTACCTTTTAATATCTGTGCACAATAAATCAACATCACCTCGAGATGCATACACAACTAAAAATTACTTGATATCTTCTGCTTAGATAGTCCACAAAGGGCAGTAAATGATTGTGAAAACTCACAATCAGGCTTTTCTTTTTTTTTGCTGGGTGGAAATCTTGTCAGGAAGTGAAACGGAGGTCTTCACTTTTTGCACTGTATTGCCTCCTCATTAGCATTTAGCGGAAATTATGTCACCAGTGAGCATTTGTATTTGATTTGTACAAGTACAATTTTTGCCATCACAAGTTAACGATATCCAATGAGCATTTACTAATTGACTGCCCGGTCGGCAAAGGCGTCTGGCCTGAATCGGGAACGGTGGGCCTTGTGTCGGCGCTGGCATAGTGCATGTGGGCTGAACACAGCACAGAAGCAATAAAGAAGACTCGACTCTGGCAATCCAAATGTGGGCCGGAAATCAATTTACAACTACAGTATGGCCAATTTATAGCCAACCAGTCTTAAGCCACCCTTAAATTCAGTTTCTGATTTATTTTCCTTTACATAGCCTTGTTTTTACATCGCGGATGTATACAAATTTATATTCGTCCTCCCTCTCCCATGCACACACACATACACACACACACACACACACACACTCCTCTGCCCTGACCAAATATGTTGGTGTGTAGACAGCGAGCTTAACAATCTTCCAATAAAAACACGAAGATGAGAATCCACCATTTAGTATTTTTATGGAAGTTTTTCTTGTAAAACTGCATACAAACATAAAAAGAATACGAATGTTGTACAGCATCCACTTATGCATATAAAATTACATGAATGAAACTGGCCTATTCTCGAGCTCATTCAACGATTCCATGGATAGCATGTGAAATGCTAACTGAAGAAATATTGATGTAGGGTTATAAATAACTTGCACAACAAACAATAACATGTATAATAGTGTAAATGTACTTACAGATTGTGCCTGAACAAGTCAAAAGAAAGAGGATGGACATGGATGTAATCACACTTCTCCACCGTTAGATTTCAAAATGGCTACTCCATAACGTTTTTCAGTGGTTTTAACTATTTCCACAACTAGGGGGCACTGTACTGCATTGTAATGTAATTACTGGGGGCAGAAAACTCCCCACCTGGCATCGAGAGGATGGCAAACCAACAAACCAACCCAAATAATAACAAACATCATCAAAATGTAAGTATCAATATACTATCTTCTTCACAGCGACCAATTTTCCCATCGTCTTGACGGTGGCGATGCACACGATGCCCATGGACCCCTCCCCGATCTTGATGTAGTGGTCCAAATAGTTGCGCGGGTCGCCGGGATCCACCACCATCTGTAGAGTCGCCCAGAACTGCTCGTGGGACACCCTCTGCGGCTCACCTCTGCCGGGAGCGGGTATCGGGCGGGGCCGTCGGCAGGGCGGAGGGGTCCGGTAGACGTGGGGCTGGCATGCTGGGGTGAAGCGTGTGTGAGTGTTGACCCGCTTCTGGCGTCAGGCTGGGATAGGACGAGGTGTGGAGGTGTGGCGGCTGCCCGACGGGGGGCTTGTGGCCGGAAGATCCTCGGAGGGGCACGGAGGGGCCGTTTTGAGAGGATTATTCCTGGGGACACGGCAGCGGCCCGATGGGGCTGCGCCCCCGTCGCTTTCCGCCCTGGAATACGTGTTTAACGGCCGCATTGTTTGCTGTGTGGTCTTCATCGTACCATCGGTTGCCGCCAGGTTAGGGTGCGGATGTTGGGCCCTGAGAGGGGTCTCTTTTCCCGTGGGGACTGCGGGTTGCCATCCCGTACCTGATAGCTGGAATTTGGCCTGTGTTCGGCATACGGATTACAGCGGATCGGCTGATCCTGATTCTGGTCCCAATGCTGTCTGTCTCTGTGAGGAGGTGGTGGAGGGGGACCGGATCCTGGTCTTTCTGTTGCTGGTTCTTGGCCTCTGGGCTGCTGCTGAGGCTGAGCATGGTTGGACTCTGATGGAGACTCAGATGAGGAGAGGTTGGAAGGCTTGCTCTATGCTTTCCGTCTAAACTTTACAGAGTGATCTTTCATCTCCGGCTTCTTCTTTAAAGTACGCCGAAGAGACAGGAGACGGTTGAGGGCGTGCTCCCTGTTTTTTTGGCAAGTTCTGCCTTTGAAACCGTAATGGGAGGGGAGCCACCCAACTGTTTGAGTCATCCTTTGGGAACTCCTTATTAATGATTTGGAGGAAGATCTCATCTTCAATGGAGAGGACCAGTTTATCATCCTCAAAGGTGTGACTGAAGATCTGCATGCTAAGACCATCTTGAACTGGCTTTTGAGGAGGTTGTTTAGGGTGCTCTCCTGTAAACCTCTCCTTAATGTAGATGCTGCTCTCACGGGGTCCGAAGAAGCTAAATCGACTATTCTCTAGGATACTTGTCCTGAAAGTGTTCACAGTGGGTTTGTAGGCTCCCCTGAGGAAGAGTTCTCCTATAATTACCCATCCCAAATCAAGGCGTTGGGCATATGGCGCATTGTGTGGCCCATTACACTGACAGTGAACCTTGTGAACTCGGATGATATCTCGTCCAAGTAACACAAGGATTTCGGCTGAGGCATCAAGCAGTGGTATCATGTTAGCAATGGTTTTGAGATGGCAATGATGTGTTGCAGCCTCTGGAGTTGTTTTATTAGCAGAGATGGGAGGTTTCTCATCTTTGGATAAAACTGGGATCTGTCTTCATTTCTGCGTAACTGTTCACAAAGTTAACGAAAAAGGAGAATGGCGGATAATGGACAACGTTCTCTCTCTTGTATTTGATCCCCTGAGTAACCCATGTGTCCTGGAGGTTGTATGGAAGCTTCTCAAAAATTTAATTTATGCCCGTAGATGAGTCGGGGAAACTGAGGCCAGGTATGTAACCTTCATTCTTTGCAGTTTCCACCTCCAGAAGAAGGTCTGCAAGCTCCTGAAGACGCCGGCTATCTTTGGGAGAGATTTTAGGCAGATTGTCAAGACGTTTCAATAACTTCTGGAGAATCATAAGTCTTTTTGAATCGTTGCCATAGCCTGTCGAGTCCAGCCGCTGGATCGTTGACATGCACTGCCCTAATCTGCTGGGCATGGTGAAGTGACTTCCCATCAAACCACCTGGTAAGTACGTCTAGCTCCTCACTAGGTTTGAGACCTCTATCATCATTTTGGGGGCTGAAGTGTGCGTCAATGTAGTTGTCACCGCATTGTTTTGATACAGCTGGCGATCTGGGTCCGATAGCGAATTCAGCGCAACCACTTTCACTTTCTGCTGCTGCTTCAAGCACCTTTGCTGCAGCCAGTGCAGCTTCAGCTTCACTCTCTTCTTTAAGAGCATTCAACGTCGCCAATGTGGGTTCGTTCAACTTCCATGTCAATTTTAAGTTTAGCATATTCAGCTCTTTTGTGAGCGGCCTCTGCCTTTGCAGCAACCTGGCTTGAATTTGACTTGGAAGAGCACTTGGAAGATGACTGGCTAGAACTTGATCACACACTGACCTGACCTCCAACTTAGACCTTTTCTTGGGCTCTGACATTTTGATTTTGAAGGATATGTAATGTGTATCCAATCCACAGTTATGCTTTTGACGTATAGGTAATCATTTTACTCTTCTGCCCAGACCAAATGTGTTGGTGTGTAGACAGTGAGCTTAACAATCTTCGAATAAAAACACGAAGATGAGAATCCACCGTTTAGTATTTTTATGGAAGTTTTTCTTGTAAATCTGCATACAAACAGAAAAAGAACATGAATGTTGTACAGCATCCAATTATGCATATTGATAGAGTGTTTATGCACATTAGTAATAATGTAGTAATTAGTAATAAATATTATGTTATTTCATGTTTAGCTTAGTATACATTATGATTAGTGCACGTTTAATTTCAGTCTAATAGCATTATCAATCTTATTAGTTCAATAGTCGTTGCAAAGAAGCAACAGCTCCAACTCCAATCTAAGACCCTCCCAACACTGAGTTGTTCGTAACCGATTGGACGGGAAAGATCGACTTGTCCGCAACTGATTGGACAACAGATCACCACTGTGTATGTTTAAAAACTTGTCAGAGTGGGAGCTCGCTCTCTTTGTTCTCCTATCTTTGTCCGTGTGCTCATGTCTTCGTCCCACCGAGACGAGAAGTGCTTTTTCTGTCTCATTAGAATAAAGTAGTGTTTTGTTCACCATCTATCGTCGTTGCTGATATTTTTATCAAGTGAACTTCTGACAATACCGAACCAGGAAAGACGAACAAGAATTTAATCCGAACACATATAAATTACTTTAATGAAACAGGCCTATCAGGAGTGATCACACTTTTTCAGCATACCAGATACTTATAAAAACTACCAAGTCAAAATGATCTAGCCACTACAAAAATGCAAAACATAATTATTTTCAAATGTATTAAGGATTCTTTGTATGTACAATGTATGTTGATGTACCTTGCATAACTGGATAAGCCAATATTGCACAACACACATAATAACAACATAAACATAACATATGTTAAGCAGATTCCTTACTTACAGACAGTGTATTGTCGGTGTTCAAATACCTGACATGTTTCGGCGACTACTTCCGCCTTCGTCAGAGTGTCACGGATGTTGCTGTGACGCGCCATTTTCAGCTGGTGTTGCTATGAGGGCGTGACCTACCTGTCAGAACTGACAGGCAAGCCACGCTGTCCGCTCGTCCCTCCAGGATGCTGCTCCAGGTAGTAGAGAGCATGTAAGCTCCCTCATCCCTGTTGATGGTCTTTGGTCCTCGCTTTCGGATTTCAATGGCCTCCCTGATCCAGCGCTGATGTTTGTTGTCTTCGGTGCGGATGACTCTGGCCTTCTCCCAGTCCATGATGACAGCGGGGGGCGTGGCTTTGCCTGTCAGTTCTGACAGGTAGGTCACGCCCTCATAGCAACACCAGCTGAAAATGGCGCGTCACAGCAACATCCGTGACACTCTGACGAAGGCGGAAGTAGTCGCCGAAACATGTCAGGTATTTGAACACCGACAATACACTGTCTGTAAGTAAGGAATCTGCTTAACATTAGTTATCAAGTAGACAGGATGAATTTAGTACAACGATAAACATAACATAATAAATAACTATTAACATGTTTTGTAATTACCTGAGTTTACTTTGATGACTTGTATTGAATTGAATCAGCCAGGTATGCATAGTCCGGACAGTAGCTGCTGACAGCCAGCCTCAAGCACATTTCCAAATTTTCATCAGACATGGTGGAACGGTATTTGGACTTAATGATCTTCATGTAGGAAAAGGCTGACTCAAATAAATATGTGGAGCTGAATAATGCAGTCAAGGAGGTAGCACATTTCCTCATGTTGGGGTACATTTAATCTGTGAGTAACTTCCAGAACTGTCCATGAGCCCTGGATTTGAGCTCAATGTCGATTTGTAGAGTCAAAATCTCATTTTCCATTCCTGAAGAGCTCAAGTGAAACAGTGCTGCAATGTTTGATGCGAGTGAATCAACCTCAGAATCTTCCTGAAAAGGATAACACATGAATCTAGCCACGGGCTCGAGCAAAGAAAAGTCTTGAAAGAGTTTGTCTGACAGACAATCGTTGATCTGTCAAGTTGCTCACGGGCCTTCCCTTGTGTCTCCAGCTTTGACGCCAGGTTCTGGAAATTTGCCAAATCATGGTGCTGCAGCTTTGAGGTTAAATGTTGCATCTTTCGTTTGAAAGCGTTAACGGAGCTAATCATATTTGTCACTGTTTTGTCTTTTCCTTGCAGTTCAAGATTGAGGTCATTCAACAAGTTTGTCAGATCAGTTAAAAATATCAAGTCCAACAGCCATTGACCATCATTTAGTTGCTTGTATTCTGCATGTCCAGATACACGGAAAAACTCTTTAATCTCCGTACAGAGTTTGCGAAATCTTTGGAGGAATTTCCCACGACTAAGCCATCTCACATCAGTATGTAGCAACAACTCAGAGTGGTCGCCGTCAGCCTTCTCCAGATGTGCACGGAATAACCGTCTTTGAAGAGATCTGGCTCAAATAGAACAGGCGATCTTCGTTGCCACATCCATGATCTCTTTCATGTTGAGCATTTTAGCGCATAACGCTTGTTGGTGGATTATGCAATGGTAATTCAAGAAGTCTGGGAACGCATCATCCTGCCTGCACTTGGCAATAAATCCATTCACACGCAGGTGATCCATCTGTGGTGATAGACACCAATTTGTACACTGGGAGCTGAGTTTTCCCGATAAAGTTTTTAATCGTCTGAAATATGTCCTCTCCTCGCGTATGTTCTTTCATGGGAAGTGCTGTCAATAGCTCCTCTTTTGCAGTGAGATGACTAAACACCATACGAATGAAAATGCACATCTGGGCTGTGTCACTCACATCTCTGTCTTGGACCTCTGTCTTGGAAGGACTTATTATTTTTAACGATGGCGTGACTCACCCGGAACGATGCTTCGGTGGCGGCTTTCGCTTTTGAAGTATGTTGAGTGAAAAATGACTGCTGTTCGGACAACTGGGATTTCAGTTCGTCCACCTTTCTCTTTCTCAGCTGGCTTTTCGGCGGGAAGTCAATGACGTATTTTCCATGAACAGTCCGAAAATGGCGTTCCACATTTCCCTTCTTTGGTATTGCGATGGTAGACTGACAGATGAGGCAAACGCATTTTGAAAATGACATCGTGAAGAAAAAGTCCACCTCCCATTCCGTATGAAAGTAATATTTTTTTGCCTTCTTACTTGGTCCAGCTTTCTCACTCATTTTGATCACCATATGTTTTAGCAAGGGCTTAATATCTCAGGTAATTCGTTGACTAGCTTGTGAATTTTGCTGCGCTTAGCGCCGTTGTTCACGCTAGCACGGCGACCTAATGGTCAAAATTCAGTTGTCATCTGAATGGTTGCCCTGTATGTCAATCAAGTGACGGGATGTTTGATAGGCTGACAAATAATTATTATTTTTTTACTGTCACGCTGCGATCGATCAGTTCTACGTCCGCGATCGACCTGTAGATCGCGATCGACGTAATGAGCACCCCTGAATGAGCTAGAGTAGGGGTGGGCAAACTTTTTGACTCGCGGGCCGCAATGGGTTCTAAAATTTGACAGAGGGGCCGGGCCAGGAGCATTTGGAGGGAGTGTTTGGGCCGGAAATACTAAACCTAAAGAATCAAAGGACAACCGACGCCTGCGAACAAGTTATGTCCATAATTTATAAAATCACTTCAAATGACTTCGACTGGGCGTATTTTACAATGATTCCACAGCATGTAGCTATAGTTTACGTTTTAAGACTCACGCTGAATATTCATGAAGTCTTGTTTTCGAGTTGATGACGATCCCCATGTGACGTCACGTTTGGACCGCCCCTGACCAAGAAAGCGACACACATTGCATTTTGCGGTACTTTGTTTGGTCTGAAAACTTCATGTTGATCCGTGTAGATGGCAAAATTAGAAGGAAAACACATAATGTGATGGTGAATCGTTGTGTGAACCAACATTGGTGAACCAAGACTACTATTTGATACTATTTGACACAAATTCGCAGCAGACAAATCTGACCATTTCCAACGGAGCTTGGGCGCCATCTTCTGCATTTTCAGAGTGCTACATTGCTGTCATTGACGGCTCGAATTTACATGGGAGGACTCCTTGAATCAATTGCAAACATTTATGTTTCTTCTTCAGAACTATTTGAATCATATTCATAACTGGATGAGTAACAAGAAAGCATCTTCTCCAAATCTGAAGCCATTGTTTTGATTCTTGAGCAAGGCAAGACATCTTGGCGTGACGTCACGAACAAGGGGGTGGGACCTACTGAAACTGGTCATTTCCGGATTCATTTTGAAGTCATTTTTATTGGTGTTTTTCATTTGACTAAAAATATCAGCCTGCGTGTTTTGGGTATTTTAGATGCTATAAAACGTTTTTCTGATGTCAGTAGGAAACAAAAAAAAAATGGTGCCGGTTGTCCTTTAAACGTAGTGTGTACAAACCTCATAGCACAGTAAGAACAGTACAACCCAATTTATTAACTGTCTTTTAAATGTGAAACATATCCCTGATCAATTAATAAAGATATGCAAGATATGGCATTTACAGACTATTTCGCAGATACTGGGAGGAGGAAATGGAAATAGATTAAAATAACATATGCACTGTGATTTATCAAGATTGCGTCTGTTTTTAATTGATATGATTGATAAGTTTCCATCGAAGGGGCAAAGTTAAAGAAATCAACATTTATTGAAAAATGGAATCACTTTCAACATTCAAAACATATTATTCCCCAACGTAATAGTCAAGCTCAATAATACCTTAAACTCCGCTAAATCATAGATGGATTGTCCTGACCGCGCGCTCTACAAACTCGCCACGGACGTCCTCGCCTTCAGGCGCAAACAGTACACGTGTACCGTCGCCAAGCACACAGATATAGGCTACCTGCAGTTGAAATTTGCATACTCGGCACGGCAGCCAATCAGAAGTCTGCTTCTTTCTTCCGGACTTTCGCAAGCGTTATAAGGTTGTGTATTTGCATATCATTTTCCAAAATAGATGCACAGAACCTCAGCCCAGAAGAAAGATTCAAAAGAAGCTAACAACATGTGTGACGCTAAAAAACGTAAATTTATATCAAACCGTGACTGTAAAGTGTACGTGAGAGTTATGAAAGGGCTTAGTGGCTTGTAGCAAGCAATGCAAACATTGCATTACTCCTGCTGCAGCGCAATCTGCAGCCTAGGACATGTACCGTAAATTAAGCAAGGTAACATTTGTGGTAGGTACAGCCTTAATTACCGTATTTTCACGACCATAAGGCGCATATAAACGTCTCAGATTTTTTTCAAAATGTGCAGTGCGCCCTGTAGTGCAGTGCGCCGAATGTGCGGACGTATTAGAGACCACCATGAGGACGTGGTCGAGAACATGAGGGGGTGCGTGGGCGTGGGTTGTGTATAAAAGAACAGGTACGTATGTGCTTTTTGCAGAACATTGCTGTTTGAACAACCCTGAAAATGGCAAAGAGACATGGTTATGAGGCTCAGTTTAAACTGAAGGCTATCAGCTACGCCGAGAAGCATGGGAATCGAGCCGTCGCGAGAGAATATAACGTTGACGAGTCGATGGTTCGCAAGTGGAGGAAGCTGGAGAACGAACTCCGACAGGTGAAGAAGACTCAGCTGAGTTTTTGCAGACATAAAGCAAGGTGGCCGGAGTTGGAGGAAAGACTCGAGCAATGGATCGTCGAGCGAAGAGCGAACGGAAGGAGCATCTCACAGACAACGTGAAGCAGAAAGTGAAGCGGATGAACGCTACGCTTGCTGTGATTGATGGGTTGACCAAGAAACTCCAACCGCTGGACATCGGTGTGAACCGGCCGTTCAAAGTGAGGCTGCGAGCGGCGTGGGAGCGATGGATGACCGAAGGAGACCACAGCTTCACGAAGAGTGGTAGGCAGCGCCGGGCGAGTTACGCCACAGTTTGCAAATGGATTGTGGATGCTTGGACTAACGTGTCTGCTGGTTATTTCCGAGGAGCCGCATGGCACAGAAAGTAACTGACAGTGAGGAAAGTGAACCTGCCATGTTAGATTTAGCGCAACAGTTCGATTCTGTTACAGGTAATGTGCTTGTTTTTACCATCCCGACGCCTATTGAGCGATGATTACAAAATGTTCTTACTTTGTCATTAATAAATAAAGCACTACCAAACTCAGTTTTGCTCCCGATCTGTTTTTTTAAATACGCCTGTATGTTGTGGTAAGGCGGACGCCCGTATGGCAGTAGAGGATATGTACCGGCATATAAAACTTGCGTCCTTTCATCCGGTGCGCCCAATGTGTGTGTTAAATACAGAAATGGCACACATAAATGAGAGTGCGCCTTTTCACACGGTGCACTCTTTGGTCGTGAAAATACGGTAATATAAAAAACGTAATACTTTGTGACGATGGTCTTATCGTGATTCAAGTTGTGAATAACGGGGCAGGCACCTTTTCAGAGTTGTCTGCCCTTTTGTCCGCTACCTTTTTGTCACGAGTTTCAGACACTGTTTTTACTATAATTTGGACAAGTTCGGCAGGCCAGATTAAAAAGCCTAACGGGCCGTACGTGGCCCGCAGGCTGTAGTTTGCCCATCTCTGAGCTAGAGTCAAGCTCATTCAACGATTCTCTGGAAAGCATGTGGAATGCAAACTGACGAAATATTGATGTAGGGTTATAAATAACTTGCACAACAAACAATAACATGTATAATAGTGTAAATGTACTTACAGATTGTGCCTGAACAAGTCAAAAGAAAGAGGATGGACATGGATGGAATCACACGTCTCCACACGTCTGTGTAAGCTCTCAGTCGTACAGGAGTGGTCCATCGATGAAAAGGTTTCTTCAGCCGTCTTCTGTACTTCTTTGAAAGTGTCGGACATTTCGCTTCTTATCCAAGAAAGTTCGTCAGCAAAATAAAGTCTTACTGATAGTTTAGGCCATATATATATATATATATATATATATATATATATATATATATATATACCTATATATATATATATATATATATATATCGGATATATATATATATATATATATATATATATATATATATATATATATATATATATATATATATATATATATATATATATATATATATATATATATATATATATATATATATATATATATATATTGTGATGTCACGAGAGGCTGTGTCCTGGAGGGCAAATACATGCTCCTAAAATGGCTCCACCCCAGAGAAAACCTTGGCCCCATCTGGTAGAAGGCAGCAATTAAAACCACACACCTTCAGCTGATCAGGGCGGGATTGGCAGGCAAGGCTCTTAAGGCAGAGAGCCTCTGAGTGTGGAGCTTGGGGAAAGACAAGCTCGATTGCTGTGCTCTGTGAAGAAGTTGATTGCTGCGTGGAACTCATTGCCAGTTGGGACCACACTACAGGACACTGGATTTGGACCTTGCTAAGGGGGCTAGGCTACATGAGGAGGACTTCAAGAGGGGTGAGGCCTAGAGACTCTTGGAAAAGAACTCTGTCTTCAGTTTTACCTCAGAAGAGACTTTATTTTATTTAAGTATTGGAAGAGACACTATTCAAACATTTGTTGCTTGTGAATCCCCCCTGAAACCTTTGATTAAAACCTTTGTTTGTATCCAAACCTGTCGTCCATTGCACTTCTTGTCCTGTCCCGCTGAGTGACAGCCTCTCATGATGTCACATACGGTGGAGGATGCGGGCATTGGACAAGTGTTAGTAAGTGCATCGACATTGATGGTTTGTGTTATGGTTTTTCTAAATTGAAAATATCCTCAATTACAAAAAAAAAAAAAAAAAAAAATGGAGGACATTTTGAAAACCCTGCTTGCAAGTCAGGAAGCCAAATATCAGGCCAATTTGGCTCTCCTGGAGGAGCAAAGGAGAGCCAATGAACTGAAGGCAGAGGAATTGCTCTTGCAAAAACAAATGGCCGCCAAGAACATGCCCCGGGTGAAGGCGGGGGATTTTTTTAGCCAAGATGGGGGTGACGGATGATATTGAGGCGTACCTGCATACATTTGAAGCAACAGCCACTCGAGAAAAGTGGCCCAAGCAGCAGTGGGTGCTTCCTTCCTGACAGGGGAATCGCTGAATGCTGTCCTGGATTTGACCGCAGACAGAGCAGAAGACTACGACTATTTAAAAGCTGAAATTCTCAGCAGACATGGGCTCACCAAGTTCGGGATGGCACAGCGCTTCCACACCTGGACTTTCCAGCCAGACCAACCTCCACGGGCACAGATGCACGAATTGGCCCGCATCGCATGGAAGTGGCTGGAACCGGAAAGGAGCACGGCAGCTGAGGTGGTCGAGGCCATTGTCGTGGATCGCTGCTTACGAGCCCTGCCCTATGAGGCGAAAAGGATAATCAGTCAGCAGTCGCTGACTACTGCGTGTCAAACAGTGGCAGCGGTGGAGCAGTACCAGGCCACAGCGGAGATGCTGCGAACGACCAAGAGAGAAACCGGCAACACATCCCCACCCCGGACTGAAATGGCCTGCCTAAAGTTGCCCAAGCCCGCCAACACAGCCAAGATCGCTCCAGGTGGTGTCAGAGGTCCACCCAGGCAGTGGCGGACGCCCAGTGGCACGAAACCAGACGATGCTACAGATGCGGAGACGGGACACATCTGATGGCAGTGTGGAAAACCAACGGAAGAGTCCATGCCGTCCGTTGACTCTTCCAGTGCCCACCCTGCTCATTATGCCTCCCTCCTGGGGGGGAGTGACAGCTCACTAACAAGGCCCCCCACCTGTCCGATGACAGTGAATCAACAGGATGTTGAAGCCCTGCTGGACTCCGCTAGCCTGGTCACCTTGGTGCGCCAAACGCTGGTCGATCCAACCAGGTTGTCTCCAGAGAAAACCCTTCCAGTCTCCTGCGTCCACGGAGACATCAGAGAGTAACACACTACTGAACTCACCATGACCACAACCAAGGGAATCATCCGCACGGTAGCCGGTGTTGTAGACTCTCTCCCTGTCACCCTCCTGATTGGACGCGACTGCCCGGCCTTTCACCCACTGTGGAGAGAAACACAGGAAAGACTGGCCCGACTACCTCGGAAGGGGAGAGGTAAGACGTGTGTAGTGAATACCCAAGCCTACCCCTCTGATTCACTCTCCCCAGCCTGTGCTCTCCTAGGGACAGCAGATGCACTACCGGAGACGGAGTCTGGCCCAGAGACCGCCGAGGAAACTCCAGCCCCAGAAAATCTCCCGGCTTCCAGTAGTGATGAGAACCCAGGGACTCAGAAGCTGCCTCCTCTAACAGGCCGGTACAGCCCAGTTACAGGATCCTACCCTTGCCAACGCCATGAAGAATGTGCAGGTTTTAGAGGGTGTAGTACTGGGGGAAAGGACAAGCCCCACATACCCCCATTTTGCGGTTGATCAGGGCTATTATACCAGGTGACGAAGCAAAATGATGAAGTACGTGAACAACTTCTTGTACCACAACCACACCGAGCTACAGTACTGGACTTGGCACACACACACCTGCTAGGGGGACACCTAGGGGTTGAAAAGACAAAAGAGAGAATCTTGCAACGGTTCTTCTGGCCAGGGGTGCACAAGGATGTGGAGAACTATTGTCGTTCTTGCCCTGAGTGCCAACAGGTGGCGCCCAAGCCCATATACAGAAACCCGCTCATTCCCTTACCGATCATTGAGACCCCTTTTCAGAGGCTTGGGCTGGACATAGTCGAACCTCTACCAAAAAGTGCTAGGGGACACCAGTATATTTTGGTTATGATGGATTATGCCACTCGGTTCCCAGAAGCTACCACAAAGCAGATCGCAAAGGAACTGTTTGCTCTCGCCAGCCGGGTAGGGATCCCAAAGGAGATACTGACCGACCAGGGAAGCCCCTTTATGTCCAAGGTCATGAAGGACCTGTGTGCCCCTCTCAAGGTCAAGCAACTGAGAACCTCCATCCACCACCCACAGACAGATGGATTGGTAGAACGATTCAACAAGACACTCAAGGCCATGATGCGGAAAGTTATCAAAGAAGATGGCCGAAACTGGGATGAACTGCTCCCGTACTTGCTGTTTCCCGTGAGGGAGGTACCACAGTCTTCTACCGGTTTCTCACCCTTTGAGTTGTTGTAGTCTTACAGACCCCGGGGACTGCTGGATATCGCCAAAGAGGCTTGGGAAGAGCAGCCGTGCCGACAACGTACCCTCATCGAGCATGTGGGGGACATGCGGGAAAGGATGAGGGCCATTTACCCGATAGTGCCAGAACACATGGAAGTGGCCCAACGACAGCAGCAAGTCTCCTACAATAGACCTGCCCAGCCTCGAGAGTTCAAGCCAGGGGACAGAGTGCTGGTCTTGGTGCCAACCGTGGAGTGCAAGTTCCTGGCATCCTGGCAGGGGCCCTTTGAGGTCATCGAACGCGTGGGGCAGGTAAACTACAAGGTGAGGCAACCTAGTAAGAGGAAACCTGAGCAGATTTATCACGTTAACCTCCTAAAGAAGTGGCATGCCAGAGAGGCGCTGTTTAGTTGCCTACCCCCCAGCGAGGCGAAGGAACCGGCCAGAGAAGACGTCCAGATGGGTCCAAATTTGTCCCCACACCAACGCCAGATGACCCTCGAATTGGTTGAGCGTAACCAAGACCTCTTCTCCTCCATACCTGGACACACAGACGTGGTGCAACACGAGATACGCACCATGCCTGGAAAAACAGTACACCAGCGTCCATACCGTGTGCTAGAGGCCCGTAAGACAGCTATACAGGAGGAGATCAGGAAGATGCTGGAACTTGGAGTAATCGAGGAGTCCCAAAGTGCGTGGGCGAGTCCGATCGTGTTGGTCCCCAAGCCAGACGGGTCAATACGATTCTGACTATCAAAAGTTGAATGAGGTGTCCGAATTTGATGCTTATCCAATGCCTCGTGTTGACGATCTCATTGACTCCCTGGGACAGGCACGCTTCATCACCACTCTCGACCTCACAAAGGGATATTGTGACCCCGACATCAAAAGAGAAGACAGCCTTCGCCACACCTGAGGGACTCTACCAATACACCAGGCTCCCGTTTGGTCTCCATGGAGCACCCGCCACGTTTCAGCGCCTAATGGATCGGATTATCACCCCACACAAGAAGTACGCAGCAGCATACATGGATGATGTTGTCATACAGAGTCCTGACTGGGAGAGTCACTTACCCCGAGTGCAAGCTGTGATTGACTCCCTCAGAAAAGCAGGTCTCACAGAAAACCCGAAAAAGTGCAGGTTGGCATTTGGCGAAACCAACTACCTGGACTACACTATAGGACGGGGTCTGGTGAAGCCTCAAGAAGCAAAACTACGGGCTATACAAGATTAGCCCCAAACCCTTACCAAGAAGCAGGTGAGGTCGTTCTTAGACATGGCTGGCTACTGTAGACGCTTTATCGCTGACTTTGCTACTATAGCAGCCCCCATGACAGAATTGACGACCAAAAAACACTCCCAATTGGTGAAATGGAGCCCAGAGGTCGAAATGGCCTTCGCCAATCTAAAACAGGCACTGTGTCCCAGTCCGATCCTGGTGGCACCAGACTTCAGCAAGGACTTCATGGTGCAAGCGGATGCATCAGAAGTTGGTCTGGGGGCTGTACTCTCGCAAGTACATGGAGGAGAGGAACATCCCATCCTGTACCTTAGCAGGAAGCTGTTGCCCAGGGAAAATAACTATTCCACAGTCGAGAAGGAGTGCCTTGCCATCACATGGGCGCTGGAGTCATTGCGCTTCTATCTCCTGGGAAGACGTTTCACAGTGGTCTCTGATCATGCTCCTCTCCAATGGATGGCCCGGAACAAGGAGACCAACAGCAGAGTAACCAGGTGGTTCTTGAGTCTGCAGGCCTTTAACTTCTCTGTTGTCCACAGGGCTGGCAAGCGCCAAGGCAATGCGGATGCCCTCTCCCAAAGGGAGGCCTTCCTGGCCTGTTTCGCATCCTTCACCCCGCCGAGGACATCGGTCTCAAGGGGGGGATGTGTGATGTCACGAGAGGCTGTGTCCTGGAGGGCAAATACATCCCCCAGGCAGGTGCGGCGCGCAACGTGCGACGGAGGAGGACATGCACTCTTTAGTGCTTCCTTTCATTAGGACTGCTGAACAGCAAATGAGCCCTGAATACATGTGAGCAACTGCAAGATAACATTTAATCGTCTCTGCTTGATCTGTGAACAGATAAAATCTACAATGACTAAGAGAAAAGGCAGGGCTACCGATGCTAACACCAAAGCTAACGTCAGCCCTGTACCCCTTAATGCTGCTACTACAGGATGTGAAAGTGAAAATACTGTTTCTTTGCCTCCTGTATGTCGTCCAAAAGAAAGTCACGCCATGATTGTTGCTAATATGCACGATTACCTGGGGGGTGAACCTACTGCGGCTTCGAATGAGAATGTGGTGGAAGATTCGTTCCCTCCGCTTCCACTCTCTCCTGCGGCTACCTCTACGACAGTTTCCTCCCCTACTTCACCAGCAGCTAAAATAGCTCGCAATATCCGAGGTCCAGTTCCCCAAGACCTCATGGCAATTCTGCTCGCTGAATTCGAGTCTCTGCGGCAACTAATGAACACAAGAGCTGATGCCCTAGAGGCTATGATTAAGATGAACTCAGTGACTATTGCAAAAGCACAAACAGAGAGTAAAGAAAATACAAAACAAATAAATGGCTTGAAAGTTTCTCTGGACCAGATGCACGCAGAGACGGTTGCAATAAAGGATAGATTGGGAAAACTGGAGTCTCACCCATGCAGTTTAAACAAAGACATGATAAACCGCATTTCCAAGTGGGAGACCTATCATCGACGTTGGAATCTTATCCTCCATGGACTGGAAGAAAGCAACCAGCAAAATATTCGCCAGGAGACCATACAAGTGCTTCAGGGTGTGCTGCCTGAGGCCAAGGACAAGATCCCTGGTGTGGTGGACACCATCCATCGCCTCGGCCCGAGACGCCCAGACAGCTCCAGGAGTCGCCCTATAATGATCCAGTTTGCCTTCAGGATCCACAAAGAAGCCATCTGGGCAGCAGCGAAAGCGGGTAACTCCTTCCTCCAGGCTAAAGGTCTTCGGCTATCCCTTGACTTCCCACCAGAGGTACGTGAGAGGAGGCGTCTGTTGTGGCCCCAAGTGGACAAGGCCAGAAAGGAACATAAGCAGGCCCATTTTGTGGGAGGCCGTGCCTTTGTGGATGGGGTTGAGATCTTCCCTCCCTGATATTTAGGAGGTTCTGACTGACTTAACCTCTAAGTATTCTCCAATACCTGTAAATAATTTTTGATTTACCAGGCTGTTAAGCTAATAGTATTAAAAGAATAATAAATAAATAATGAATAAAGCAGTTGCTCTCGAAATAGAAATTTAATATTCTACACGTTATGTTACACATCATACATTATGGGCTTATTATGTTTAAATGTACTACTTTTGGTTATTCAGCAGTCCTTAGTCTCTATTTCTTTTTCAATAGAGACTGTGCTTCACCAAATCTTTGGTGTGAGCACTTTGTTTTTGAAGTGATCCCGTGGATTGCTGTTTGAGTTTTCTATATTTAGTTCTTATTAAAAAATATTGTAATTTCTTTTATATTTTACTTTTCCTAGCTTAATCTTTCACTTCTTCTATTTTCCTTGTCTATTTTCTACTGTTCTCATCCCTATGTCCCTTTCCCTTCTCTCCTTAAATACCAGGGGTTTGAGGAACTCCTTGAAACGCAAAGCTGTATTTTTGTTTCTCAGAAAATTTAAGTGTGATTTCTTGTTTTTACAAGAAACTCATAGTACAACAAATGACGTCAGTCTCTGGAAAAGTCAATGGGGAAGAGATTTATGGGGAGCACACAGGTCGGAAAAAGCAGCCGGTGTCACAGTTCTAAAAGAAAATTTCTCTGGGGAAATTATTGGTCATGACAGTGACCCAGAAGGTCACTATATCATACTTATGTTGGCAATCTCTGATAAAAATGTTATCATGATTAATATATATGGGTACAATTCACGTCCTAAAAATATATTATTGTTAGAAGAAATTGATAAAAAAGTTGAGTACTGGTTAAACAAATATCCAACTGCCTATTTAATTCTGGGTGGTGATTTTAATGTAGTTATGAATAACAAACTAGATCGACTTCCACCACCAAGCCAAGCAGTCTCTAATCTATACCTCATCACCTTCATGGAGAAATACAACCTATATGATGCGTCTGTGTAAGCTCTCAGTCGTACAGGAGTGGTCCATCGATGAGAAGGTTTCTTCAGCCGTCATCTGTACAAAAGTGAAGGTTTCGGACGTTTCGCCTCCTATCCAAGAGACTTCGTCAGCGAACTAAAGTCTGACTGGTCGTATCGGCCCCATTTATATATCCCTAATGTCCAGACCGAGTGGTGCCGGACACAGCTATGATAGGTCCCTACTCTCAGGTTGGGGGGGGCGCGGGACCCCCCCCTGTGGCCCCACTGATTGTTCCTACATTCCTGACTAACGATTGGCCTATTACCCCCACTCCCCCCGGTATCACCTCATCAGCATAACGACCCTCATCAGCATTGCGAAAGTTGCCTAACCTGTTTTGCCTGAGCAGGCTATTGTATGAACGATCCAAATTGAACCTCACACCACCAGACCGGTTTAATGAAGGATTTTGTTGTTTTATAAGAATCGCCTCTTTTACCCCCCTTTCAAACCATCTATGTTCTTTCGCTAAGATTTTAACCTCATTGTCGTCAAATGAGTGGTTAGTAGCTTTTAGGTGCAAATGTACTGCCGATTGAGGCCCACTAGTATTATCCCTGCGATGTTGATAAAGTCTTTTTTTGAGAATTTGTTGAGTCTCCCCAATGTACTGCTCTTTACAATTTTCATTCTTACAATGTATGGAATAAACTACATTACTTTGTTTTGACTCCATTTTGCTTCACCAAATCTTTGGTGTGAGCACTTTGAGCACTCCATTTTGGAGTTAGTGAGTGCTCTCCTGATATGTTTTGACTCCATTTTGGAGTCAAAACATATCAGGAGAGCACTCACTAACTGTGGGTACCCTCAGTGGTCATTCAACAAATGTCAGAAAGAAAGAATAGCGAACGAAACCAATAATTCTCAAGATTCTAAAAGGAGAGGAGTAGCAGTACCGTACATTGCAGGAGTTTCTGAAAAATTACAAAGAGTCCTTTGGCAACATAAAATTCCTACTTATTTCAAACCGATAAACACGTTAAGGCAAAAATTAGTGCATCCAAAAGATAGGCTACCAAATGAAAAACAAAGTAATGTAGTTTATTCCATACATTGTAAGAATGAAAATTGTAAAGAGCAGTACATTGGGGAGACTCAACAAATTCTCAAAAAAAGACTTTATCAACATCGCAGGGATAATACTAGTGGGCCTCAATCGGCAGTACATTTGCACCTAAAAGCTACTAACCACTCATTTGACGACAATGAGGTTAAAATCTTAGCGAAAGAACATAGATGGTTTGAAAGGGGGGTAAAAGAGGCGATTCTTATAAAACAACAAAATCCTTCATTAAACCGGTCTGGTGGTGTGAGGTTCAATTTGGATCGTTCATACAATAGCCTGCTCAGGCAAAACAGGTTAGGCAACTTTCGCAATGCTGATGAGGGTCGTTATGCTGATGAGGTGATACCGGGGGGAGTGGGGGTAATAGGCCAATCGTTAGTCAGGAATGTAGGAACAATCAGTGGGGCCACAGGGGGGGGGGGTCCCGCGCCCCCCCCCAACCTGAGAGTAGGGACCTATCATAGCTGTGTCCGGCACCACTAGGTCTGGACATTAGTGATTTTAATGTAGCCGATAATAACAGTCTAGATTTAGTTCCACCACCAAGCCAAGCAGTCTCTAATCTATACCTCATCACCTTCATGACGGAGAAATACAACCTATATGATGTTTTCAGAGAAAAGTTTCCCTCTCTAAAAACATATACTTGGCACTCTAAGGACCTTTCAAAACAGTCTAGACTGGATTACTGGTTGATATCTAAAACAATCTCTGCGGACCTCGTTGAAGTAGACTACCACCCAGCACCACTGTCTGATCATAAAATAATTACACTTAAGGTAACCTTGACACCAGTTATGAATATTCCTAAGGCTTTATGTTGGAAGCTGAACAATAGTTTGTTAGCCCATGATGAAGTAAAGGAAAATATAAACAGGTTAATAAAATCTCATTGGGACACAGCTCTTCTTCAAAAATCTTTCAGCCTCCAATGGGAACTTCTAAAATACGAAATTGGTAAATATATGAGGAAATATAGCAGCAATTTAGCGAAACACAGAGGAGCGGAAGAGGATGATTTATGTGCTCAAATAATGTCTCTTTCCAGTCAATCAGCAACCCTATCTGAGGATGATCACGCCAAGTTAGCAGACTACCAAAATAAACTTGATGATATATATAGACGAAAAGCAGAGGGCGCATTCATCAGATCCAGGAGGCGTTGGCTGGAAGAAGGGGAAAAATGCTCATCGTACTTTTTTAACTTGGAAAAATCTAAATCTAAAAAGCAAACCATTGACACATTAAAAATTGATAACAAAATTGTTTCAGACTACCACAAAATCTCCTCTTTCTGCTCAAAATTCTATGGTAACCTATATACTTCCAACCATATGCAAGCAGAGCCAGTGTCAATTTTAGAGTCCATTACGTCCAATAAAACTATTAGCATTAATGAGAAAAAACGATGTGATCAACCAATTAATCTAATTGAAGTGCAGGATGCAATTAAGCAGCTCAAGATGAATAAATCTCCTGGAAACGACGGGCTTACTTCAGAATTGTATAAAACCTTCTCTGAACCTTTGGCTCCTTTCCTGCTCAATGTTTTTTCTGAAAGCATCTCAAAAGGCTCCCTCCCCTGTTCACTCTCTCAAGGTCTTATATCTCTCATTCCAAAACCAAAAAAAGACACATCATCTCTTGAAAACTGGCGCCCTATCTGCCTATTAAATACAGACTATAAAATTTTGGCCTCCATTCTTGCAAACCGAATTAGAAAATCCTTACCGCATATAATTAGTGAAACACAGTCAGGCTTCTTGAGTAAAAGACACATTGCCAATAATGTTCGTCTTGTATTGGATATTCTTGATTATCAGGAACTTATTAACCACAATAGTTTTATTTTATTTCTCGATTTTTACAAAGCCTGTGACACTTTGGAACACCGTTTTATTTTTCAATCACTTAATAAGTTTGGTTTTGGAAGCTACTTTACTCAGGCTGTTAAGACACTGTACACCAACTGCAACTCCTCAATACTGCTTAAATATGGTACGTCCCCTCGCTTCAACGTCTCCCGTGGCATCCGTCAAGGTTGTCCCATTTCTCCCTATTTATTCTTACTTTCAGCACAAATTTTATCACTGTTGGTCACTGAAAGCGAGGTCCAAGGGATTGAAGTAGCGGGCAGGCAGGTTGTGATTAGCCAGGTGGCAGATGACACCACACTCTTCCTGAAAAATCCTGAGCAAATTCCAAGGGCCATAGCTCTGGTTAAAGAGTTTTCCAAAGCGTCAGGTCTTTCGCTTAATATAAATAAATGTGAGTTGTTAGCTGTGAAATCATGTAATGAATCTATGCTATACAACATACCTGTTAAAAATCAAGTGACGTACCTAGGTGTTGTCATAGCCAAAGACGACGAAGAGCGTTGTCATTTGAACCTCGATCCAATAATTGATAAAACCAAGAAGCGCTTTAATCACTGGTTACAAAGGGATCTATCACTAAACGGAAGAATACTGCTAGCAAAAAGTGAGGGAATCTCTCGGTTTGTATATCCTACAATGGCTTTAAATGTGGATCCAAGCACATGTAAGACAATGGACAAAATAATGTATAACTTTGTATGGAAAAATACAACTCATTATATAAGAAACTCAGTCATATCCAGGACGGTAAAGGAGGGAGGCCTAGATTTTTTGGACTTTACTTCTTTAAACTATACGTTTAAGATTAACTGGCTGCGTAATTATCTGTGTAGCCCTGATGCAATCTGGAATTTCATTCCAAAATCCATGTTTTCCCGACTTGGTGGTCTGTCTTTCTTGCTGAAATGTAATTATAAGGTTGAAAAATTGCCTGTTAACCTATCAAAATTTCATAAACAAGTTTTATTAGCCTGGTGCCTAATGTATAACCATTCTTTCTCTCCGCATTCATGTATGATCTGGAATAACTGTCATATTTTGTACAAAAACAAATCACTGTTTTTGTCGAGATGGATTGACTGGGGTATCATTTATGTAAAGCAACTTTTTAACACAAACAATGTTTTAATGAACTATGCTGAATTTCTCAATACACATCAAATCCCTGTGACCCCTAAGGACTTTGCCATCGTTATGGATGCCATCCCAAGTGGTATCATAAGCCTGTTCAAGGGTCACTCCGCTACTCCCGACAGACCACCGCCAATTCCAGTGACAGAAACTGCCCTGGGGAAACTCTGTTTCTCATCTATTGCTCGAAATCGGAACCGTGCAATTCGACATTTGTTTCAAAAATCTTTTGTGACGGTTCCCTACGTTGTTCATCACTGGAGAACGTATGTCCCAAATATTCCATGGGAAAAGGTTTGGACCCTCCCATATAAATTTTTCATCACAAACAAACAAAGAGAAATAACCTACAAACTTTTGCACCGTTGCTATCCTGTTAAACATAAGATACGGTCTTTACAGGATATATCTTGTACATTTTGTGAAGCTGAGCCTGAAACTGCAACTCACCTCTTCTGGGCTTGTCCCGAAACTACTCGCTTCTGGAAACACTTTGTCAAATACGTTCAATGTAAAGTCACTTCTCTATTCATATTTCATTACAAAGACATGCTGTTTGGATATTACAACAAGACCAACGATAAATATTTTATTATTAATTTATTAGTTTTTCTTGCCAAACATCATATTCATAAATCTAAATTTTGTGGGAGGAAACCCCTATTTGTAATATTTCAAAATGAAATGAAACTATATCAGAAAACAATTCAACTATCTGCCGACCCAAATGCTATCAAAACACATGATTTGTTGATGAAATATGGCATAGGATGATGTGATTGCCGAATTCATCTGGTGTCCCCCCCCTCTCTTTTTTGTCAATTTCACTATGTTGTGCAGACTCGATGGAATGTTAAAACCCCTGGCACCCCCCTTCCCCCGCTCTCTCTCTCTTCTAATTTGTTCTTCTCTCCTCTTTTTTCTTCTTGTAAAATGATTATCTGTCAGGAACTCCTATTTCCTGTGCGATCAGGTACTGTCTCATACGCGATTATGTCACCTAATGTATGTTGCCAACTATTTGGAAAATATCAAGTGTGCAGAAAGATTTGCTGAGACACACCTCAGATGTACTTTTAGAAGCTCCACAAGCTATTCAAAACCAGTGGTTTTGTCTACCTTTGTTGTGTTTTGTTTGCAGTGTTGTTTGTTTGTTTGTTTGTTTCTGTTGCTTTGTATGTTTGCATGCCATTTGAAAAAAAAAAAAAAAAAAAAAAAAAAAAAAAATACATCCCCCTAAGATGGCTCCACCCAGAGAGTCTTGGACCCATCTGGTGGAAGGCAGCAATTAAAACCACACACCTGCAGCTGATCAGGGCTGGATTGGCAGGCAAGGCTCTTAAGGTAGAGAGCCTCTGAGTGTGGAGCTTGGGGAAAGAGAAGCTCGATTGCTGTGCTCTGTGAAGAAGTTGATTGCTGCGTGGAACTCATTGCCAGTTGGGACCACACGACAGGACACTGGATTTGGACCTTGCTAAGGTGGCTAGGCTACATGAGGAGGACGTCAAGAGGGGTGAGGCCTAGAGACTCTTGGAAAAGAACTCCGTCTTCAGTTTTACCTCACAAGAGACTTTATTTTGATTTAAGTATTGGAAGAGACACTATTCAAACCTTTGTTGCTTGTGAATCTTTCCTGAAACCTTTGATTAAAACCTTTGTTTGTATCCAAACCTGTCGTCCATTGCACCTCTTGTCCTGTCCCGCTGAGAGCCAACCTGTCATGATATATATATATATATATATATATATATATATATCCCTACTGTCCAGACATGGCGGTGCCGGACTCTTCTATGATAGGTGCCTGTTCTCAACAGTTAAATTTCAAAAACACCACTACGGGGCACTGTACTGGATTGTAACATAATTACTGGGGGCAGACACACACACACACACAAACACACGCATGCGCACACGCACACACACACTTTGTCTCGTGCATTGTATACAATAGGAGACAAATTGAGTGTCCTGGTCCTGTATACCAATAAAGATTATTGTTATTCTTACATCTTGAGTTTTCGTCAAGCATTAACAATGCAATTCTGTTATTGTGTGTTTGTAACCCAAAAACAGCACACTCTTTCTCTCAGCATTTTGACATTGCTGTATTCATTTATTTATTGTGAATCTTTTGCCTGTGAAACAAATGGAACGAAAATGAAGGGAAAAACAAATTCACAGCGTTGAATGAGACATTTTAGGAGATTTACTGCTCAGAGAATTTGAACTGTCTTTTGTGAAACAGTTTTTATTGTTATTCTTTTTTTGACATAATTGACTAACCCTCGTAAATGTGTTTCCCAACGAAGCCAGTCTTTCACAGGACTGTATGGGGGGAGTGGGTGTAATAGGCCAATCGTTAGTCAGGAATGTAGGAACAATCAGTGGGGCCACACCTCAAATCCGCAATGAAATAAATACAGTAAAGTCTCGTTATATCGATATTCAAGGGGTCCCGCGACTATCGATATATCCCCCCCCAACCTGAGAGTAGGGACCTATCATAGCTGTGTCCGAACTCTGCAGCGCCACCAGGTCTGGACATTAGGGATATATAAATGGGGCCGATACGACCAGTCAGACTTTAGTTCGCTGACGAAGCCTCTTGGATAGGAGGCGAAACGTCCGAAACCTTCACTTTTGTACAGATGACGGCTGAAGAAACCTTCTCATCGATGGACCACTCCTGTACGACTGAGAGCTTACACAGACGAGATAAAAAAGTTAGTTTCAACGTCAGATGTTTTTTTTTAATTCAGGTTACAATTTTCATAATTGTTTTATGGTCAAATAAGTATCTAGTTCTTATCGCTGCAAGGTGAATCCAAATGAATTTGCTTGTATTTCAGTTCAGAGTGTTTTTTTATCTTTCCTGAAATCCGTGAATTTTAGACAAATTATGTTTTTTTATTTGCAATTTAGAAATACAGTAAAGTCTCGTTATATCGATATTCAAGGGAGTCCGAAAAAATATCGATATAAGCGGGACTATCGATATATCCGACCCTGTTTGCATGTAATTTTCTCCGTGCGTGCATAGAAATAGTATCGATATAACCGGGACTATCGATATATCCGATATCGATATAACGAGACTTTACTGTATCATGATGCAATGAATGTTGGTTTATTCCAATCAGTTTTGTATACTTGGGCGCAAGATGGAAAGCGCACTTTGAAGAATTGATTAATGAGGAAAATGAGAAGGAACAAAGTGTAGAAGACGTGACTGTTGTGGACCAAGACAGAGCAAGCATTAGCAAGGATGAAGTGAGGAGGGCGCTGAAGAGGATGAAGGGGGGAAAGGCACTCGGGCCTGATGATTTACCAATCGAGGTATGGAAGTGTCTTGGAGAGGTGGCGGTGGTGTTCCTGACTGGGTTATTCAACAAGATCTTAGATGGTGAACAGATGCCTGAAGAATGGAGACGAAGTGCCCATTTTTAAGAACAAAGGAGATGTGCAGAGTTGTACTAACTACAGAGGAATAAAGTTGATGAGCCATACAATGAAACTCTGGGAAAGAGAAGTTGAAGCAAGACAAAGAGCAGAAGTGAACATTTGTGAGCAGCAGTATGGCTTCATGCCAAAAAAGAGTACGACAGATGCAATGTTTGCTTTAAGAATGCTGATAGAGAAGTACAGAAAAGGTCAGAAGGAATTGCATTGTGTCTTTGTAGACCTGGAGAAAGCGTACGACAGGGCGCCCAGAGAAGAACTGTGGCATTGCATGAGGAAGTCTGGAGTGACAGAAAAGTATGTCAGAGCGGTGCAAGACAGTTGTGAGGTGTGCTGTAGGTGGGACGGAGGAATTCAAGGTGGAGGTGGGACTCAACCAGGGGTCACCTCTAAGCTCCTTCTTATTTGCTATGGTGATGGACAGGCTTACAGACAATGTTTGACAAGAATCTCCTTGGACCATGATGTTTGCAGATGACATTGTGATCTGTAGCGAGAACGGGGTACAGCAGAGGAACAATAGGACAAAGAGACGGAAAGTGCCTTCGACCAACCCACGGAAAGTACATGTAACTTCACATAAAAAAAGACATGTGACACCTTCTTCTACCCTGGACACGGATAAACCTCATGAATCAAAAAATTTACACCTGGCCAATTCCTCTAAGCCACAGACACAAAGATGCGTGACTTGTGTCGACTCATCTGACTCAGAACACCAACAAACAGCTTCATCCAGTGGTTCTGATATGAAGGTCATGACTTTTAAAAGAAAAACAGATGGTGGCAGGCTCTACAACAAATCTCACTTCTGTGTGTTTTGCTCCAAGTCTTACAGACGCACGCCATTTGATAACACAACACAAATATAACCCTGAAGTGGCAAATGTGCTTCAATTTCCAACTGGCTTCAAAGAGAGAAGAATACAACTGTATCATCTCAGAAATAAAGGGAATCGTGCCCATAACAATGACGTTCTTCATGAAGGTCAAGGAATGTTGATACCTCATCAGCAATCAAAAAAAAACCGTGGAAGCCAAAGATTACATGCATTGTGTGAATTGTCAGGGCTACTTTATGAGGAGAGCAATGTGGAGGCACATGCGGAGGTGTCACTTAAACATGCATGTGCAAAATTTGAAACCAGGAAGACTAGGGTTCAGGGCTTCTGTGAATATGCTCAGCCAGTTCCAGATGGTGTAAATCAGTGGTGTCCAAACTACGGCCCGCGGGCCAACTGTGGCCCACAGTCCATTTTTAATTGTCCCGCAAGAAATTTTATAAACAGAATGGAATATTTAATGGAATGGAATAATTAATAATGGAATATTTCTAGCATTTCTAAGTTTTAACACCTGGAGAGCTACTGTTGATCTAGGCAGTTGCTCTACCAAAAAGGCCACAGAAGAAATTTACCCGTTACTAAACATGGCAGAACCAAAGAAGCGAAAGGTAGAAAGTGAGTGCAGAAAATTTCAGACACGGTGGGAGAGTGAATATTTCTTCAAAGAATTCAAGGGGAAGTGTGTCCTTTTGATCTGCACTGAAACTGTGGCAGTTATGAAAGAGTATAATGTACGACATACCTACAGTGTAGATTTTGCTGCAGTAGTCATTTGTCATCATGGTGCACAATGCAAGCCACTAAGCCCCTTTCATAAGTCTCACGTACAGTTTACAGTCACGGTTTAATATAAATTTACGTTTTGTAGCGTCACATATGTTCTTAGCTTCTTTTGAATCTTTCTTCTGGGCTGAGGTTCTGTGCATCTATTTTGGAAAATGATATGCAAATGATTGACGTTAGAACGCTTGCGAAAGTCCGGAAGAAAGAAGCAGGCTTCTGATTGGCTGCCGTGCCGAGTATGCAAATTCCAACTGCAGGTAGCCTATGTCTGTGTGCTCGGCCACGGTACACGTGTATTGTTTGCGCGTGAAGGCGAAGGCGTCAGTGGAGAGTTTGTAGAGCGCGCGGTCAGGACAAACCATCCATGATTTTGCGGAATTTAACACAAGTAGGTATTATTGAGCTTGAATATTTCACTGTGTAATAATATGTTTTGAATGTTGAAAGTGATTCCATTTTTCAATAAATGTTGATTTCTTTAACGTTGCCCCTTCGATGGAAACTTATCAATCATATCAATTAAAAAAAGACGCAATCTTGATAAATCACAGTGCATATCTTATTTTAATCTATTTCCACTTCCTCCTCCAAGTATCTGCGAAATAGTATGTAAACGCCATATCTTGCATATTCCTTGAGACAAATTTATTAACTGATCAGGGATATCTTTCACATTTGAAAGACAATTAATAAATTGGGTTGTAGTGTACTTACTGTGCGATGAGGTTTGTACACTACATTTAAAGGACAACCGGCACCATTTGTTTTGTTTCCCACTGACATCAGAAAAACGTTTTTCGCATCTAAAATACCCAAAACAGGCAGGCTGATATTTTTAGTTAAATGAAAAAAAAAACAATAAAAATGACTTCAAAATGAATCCAGAAATGGCCACTTTCAGAAGGTTCCCCCCTCCTTGTTCGTGAAGTCACGCCAAGACGTCTTGCCTTGCTCGAGAATCAAAACAATGGCTTCAGATTCGGAGAAGATGCTTTCTTGTTACTCATCCAGTTATGAATATGATTCAAATAGTTCTGAAGACGAAAGCATAAATGTTTGCAATTGATTAAAGGAGTCCTCCCATATCAATTCAAGCCATCAATGACAGCAATGTAGCACCCAGAAAATGCAGAAGATGGCGCCCATGCTCCATTGGAAATGGGTTGATTTGTCAGCTGGGAATTTGTGTCAGCGAATATCAAATAGTTGTCTTGGTGCAACACACAACGATTCACCATCGCGTTATGTATGTGTTTTCCTTCTAATGTCGCCATAAACACGGATCAACACGAAGTTTATAGGCTAAACAAAGTACCGCAAAATGCATTGTGTGTCGCTTTCTCGGTCAGGGGCAGTCCAAACGTGACGTCACATGGGGATCGTCATCAACTCGAAAACAAGACTTCATGAATATTCAGTGCCAGTCTTTAAACGTAAACTATAGCTATATGCTGTGGAATCTTTGTAACATACGCTCAGTCAAGGTCATTTGAAGTGATTTTACAAACTTGTCCGGGGGCGTCGGTTGTCTTTTAATGCTTTAGCTTTAGTATTTCCCGCCCAAACACTCCCTCCAAATGCTCCTGGCCTGGACCCTCTGTCAAATCTTAGAACCAAATACGGGCCCGCGAGTCAAAAAGTTTGCCCACCCCCGGTGTAAATGAACAGTGTTGGAAAATGGTGCTTGCTATGCATCAAGATGCAATCACAAATGCTGTGTGTAACGAAAAGGTGATTCTGAAATTTGCATGGGTGTGATGTCTCAAAACATTACTACATCAGAGAGAAGATGCGTGAGACAGGACGACTGCTTCTACAGGGAAGAAAAATGGAAAGCTTAAAGACATGGTGGATTTCTCAATCCCAGTAAATTTCCCTCATGTGATCGAAGCAGTGAAGAAGGTGGCTGGCTTAAATGAGCAATTAAATGCAATCGAAATACCATCCTTAGCACTCAAATTCGGCCACAACCTCAGGACAATTGCAAATATTATTGAATGTGAAGGAATAATCTCAGGTGATGACAATGCCATTAATAATGCACGGGTGTTCAAACAAATCTGTGACTCCAGATGGAGTGAATGCGTGTCCTCAAAGGCCCTCAGAAACCTGCGTGAGGCAAAATGAAATGTTCCACAACTTCCACCTTTTACCAAAGATGTGAAAAAGATGCATGAGTATCCTGAGGTCCAAAGACAGGTGTACCAAACAAAACTCAAAGAAGACACAAGTAGGAAACATTGGGGCGAACTTGCAAAAGTTACACTTTGCGAAATTATCATTTTCAACCGGAGAAGAGAAGGGGAAGTTTCTAAGATGCCACTTACAGCTTTTACTTTGAGAGATACATCGTCGACACATCCAGATTGGAGCTGGCTTTGTTTGATCTTGAGCGTAAACTGTGTTGGCACTTCCAAAGAATTAAAATACAAGGTAAACGAGGGTGAAAGGTTCCCATTCTCCTGACACCTGAAGTACAGACATCCATGATGTTACATGCCAATACTCGTCATGAATGTGGGATACTGGATGAAAACACATTCTTTTTTGCAGGACCACAAGCTCCCAGTCACTTCAGAGGATCTGATGTAATTCATCGTTAAACTGTGGGGCAAAAAATCTGGAAGCATTGTCTTCCACAAAATTGAGAAAGCACATGGCCACAATGTCCAAAGTTCTCATTAAAAGACAATGAAATGGACGAGTTGCCAGACTTTCTTGGCCATGATATCAGAGTGCACCGTCAATATTATCGGCTGCCGTAGAGGACATTGCAGCTTGCTAAAATGAGCACAGTACTCATCGCTCTGGAAACGGGAAGTTCGTCCTAGTTTAAAGGCAAGAATTTCAATGAAATCAAGTAAGAACACATCTGCATATTTTAGGAAATAATTGCAGCCATTTTTTTCTCTGCCAGCTGAAGTTTTATCTGTAATTCCTCTGTTCCTCAGAAAAAACTATGTGTTGACACTGATATGTCAGGAACTGATGATGAGGACGATAAAGATGTGACAAAATGTACTCCTACATCAACATCATCACCACAATGATCTGGTATGTATATGACTTTAATTTTTTTAGGTCAAAATATGTTTTGTTCAATGCCTTCCCGAAAATGTAGACCATTGGTGTCATACATGTCAGTATACATTTATGTTGACACAGAAAATAATTGTAAATTCAGAATCATGAAACACTGGACATGATGTTAATCTGTCCGTTTGTGCCAATGGATGGTCCTCACATGAGATTTAGCCTCCTTGATGTTGAGAGTGGTGTGGGAGCTGTGCCTCAGGGATGGGAAGGTTGTGAATTTGGGACACATCATCAGCAGTGCTCCAAAGAATCATTGGGTGTTTCGGCCTTTCATCACTAAACACGCTCATCGATGGTGTTGGGGGGGGGGGGTCTTAGGTTGCTGAACTATGAGCCAAACAAGGGTCCTTCCTCTTCATCCAGATCCAGTGGCTGCTTCTTTCTGCCGCTTCGGAGAGTGATCTAACTGTGTGCCGCAGAGCCTGTCCATGGATGCCCAGGTCTTTTAGCAGTTTGATGGTGGAGGAAGCCACAAACGCTCTGCATCAAACTTCAATGGGATAGACCTTGGCTTTCCATCCTCGCTGTTGCGCATCCACTGCAAGTTCTGTGTAGCGTAGCTTTGAGTGAAGGGGACCAGAGCACCAAGTCTGGTCTTAGGGTGGTGGCTGCAATCTCCACTGGAAAAAACAATTGGTTGCCAATGTCAACCCGCATCTTCCAATTCCGGGCCCTGGATAGTTATCCAACCTCTAGTTTTGCAGGAGGATGGTTTGGGTTTTTCTCTCCCTCTCGGATAAAAGTCGATGGTGCTGTGCTGGAAGTGGTGTCTCTCATGGGCAAGGAGTTGATTGGATTGGATTGGATTTGCTTTTATTAGTCTCACAGTGGAGAAATGTACATTTCACAGCAGCAAAGTGATGAAAGGAATGAAAGTAGAAAAACGAAATAATGAGCTGCTGGAAAGGCAGCCACTCTCGCGGCGCCGTCTTGAAGTCAAAAGAACAAAAAAAACTAAATAACAAATAATATGACAGCATAGAGACACTATGACAAAACAAAGACACAGAGAGACATTCATCCTTCGGGACTTGCTGTACCGTCTTTGTGATGACATGAAGCAGTTCTAGATGAAAGAGGAGAGGATCAAAGCGTCTTTCCAGCAGTGGATCAGGGACATCATGGTGGAAGGTGCACGTCAACTACAAGCTAAATGTTGAAAGCAAACACGCAGCTGTAGCATCCATTGACGAAAAGAGATTGTCTCACATCTCCTGTTCCACATAAATCTGGTTCAATTTCAAGCCGCAACAGTTCCACATACGCATCGGCGCTCTGCGCTGACGCTCCTTTCTTCTTATCGCGGGTTCCATCCAGCCGCAGACTGTCCAACAGCACTGACCTTTCCTCTAAACAAAGCGGGGCTGTGAAGATGCTGTCCATTACAGGCGCAAAAAAGCACAATGGCCCCTTTGGTGTCCAGCGATGGCAGTCGAATGGCACAGACATTCCTCCCATTCAAAAACAGTACTGGCATATTCATGCTGCCGAAAAGGCGCAACCGCTCAGCACAGTCTCCTCCTTGATGAATGTCGTGATCAAAAATGCTGAAAAACAATCTGTATCCGTTCCACACTATGCACAACAACACAAAGTGACAAAAGAAAACACAAAAGACAAAAACAACCAAAAAAAGCAAGGCTCATGAGAGCACTTGCTGAGGCTGCCTACTCGGGCGCCATCTTGGACTTCTACTTACTAATAATAATACTCGATGGTATTCCTCTTGTTCTCAAGGACAACTGCCGAACTCTTCAGGACCTGGTTGTGCCTGCAGGTGTAGCGGCCTTGTGTGAGGCTGGTCATACAACCAGTCAGGATGTGTTTGAGATTTCCTGGAGTTGGACAGAGGTCACAGGTTGGATCTTCGCCATACCATTGGTGGAGATTTTTTGGAGATGGGAGCACATCATTGATAGCTCTGATGATGAAGCTGATGTTGCTTGCCTCCATTTCCCAGAAATCCCTCCAGCTGAGCTTTCGTTTCTCCAGGCCTTCCCACCTCATCCATTGTCCCTGGTTGGCAAGAGAGACAGCCTTCGCAGTTCTTTCAGCTTCCTCTTGGCGGCGCAGCTCTTGCATCACCATTTTTTCTTCTTTCCGATGTTGAGGCCTTATGCCAAGATGGTTTGTTTGTAAGGCCAAAACCCCCTCTTCCAAGCTGGACATGTCCCACAATGTTGCAGTGCCTTAGGGCTGCTGTGGCCTGCTGCACCGCGATGGATGCCGTCCATTTCCGTCCAGTTGATAGGGGGGTGCAGCTTGACTGATCTTCCGGTCTCTGGAGTCTTTAAGGGTCATCTGAAGTCTCACTTTAGAGCGCTTGTACTCTTCGGTGAGGCTTGTGATTGGAAGGTCAAGGACATATTTGCCATAGAGGCTGATGTTGGACAGACAGCATGGAACAATGAATTTCTCCACAGTGAGTCTAATAAAGGGTAATGTAATGTAATGTAATGTAATGTAATGTAATCGTGCACAAGGAGAGTGGAGGGAGAGACACAGTCACTGATGCTGAGACAGCAACGTACCCACCCGAAATCCAGTTACGCATTTGCTGTCGGGTATATTACAGACGATACACTTATGTTGTGTTTTATTTGTATTCACAATAACAATAATAATAATAATAATAATAATAATAATAATAATAATAATAATAATAATAATAATAATAATAATAACAATAATAATAATACATTACATTTTAAGCGCCTTTCAAAGCTCTCAAGGACACTTTACAGTCACAGACAAGCATAGGTACTATAATAAATAAAATATAATCACAAATAGAATGTGTTTTGCTTTTCTACTTTCATTTCTTTCCATAACTTTGCTGCTGTGAAATGTAAATTTCTCCACTGCAAGACTAATAAAGGCAAATCCAATTTAATCCAATCTAATGCAATACATAAAATACATTTATAAATAGAAACACAAGACCTGTTTTTTTGTGCAGGTAGGTCATAGGGAAGATGCTTCTCGTCAAGAAGGTGCCTGTTCCACCACAGCAAACAAAAGGTAAACTGTTTTCTCTTGGTTCATGACTGAGTTATCATCTGACAAGCAACAGTGGTAGGGGTCTATATATTGTATGGGTAGGGGAAATATGATACATTATTTTTGTTTTTTGATTACCATAATGTATTTTTATCCGACAAAAAAAATGCTCTATATCTCTTCCTAATCATAACATTCTATGGGATATTTAGTATTGAACAACTTCAAGTTAACGTCGAGGGTGTATAGAAATCGGAATGGAATCTTTAAAATCACGTTTTCTCAGTAATATATAGATAAGCATTTCTTCATGTAATGTGAACCCTCACAAAATAAATTGATCCCACCCAAAAAAAATCTGAATTGCACACCGTGTACATAGCACTGAAGTTCATATTCCTGATTTTGTACTCAATATTTTTTTTTCTGAATTTTTTTTTTCTCATTTTTTTTATTCTGCGTTTACTACTCATAGGCAAATTGTATGGTAGGGCGGAGTTGGTGAAGATCTTTGAAGGTAAACTGTTATCTAGTAGCTTGTGAATGTGTTATCATTTGATGTATAAAAACTACAAAAATGTTACAAAACAGACCAATGATGACTTTAGACAGCACTGGCCTGTGTCTTAACTTTTGGAGGAATATTCATTTACTGTCCCATTTTATATAGGGAAGGAAGAAGTAAAAATGAAAGTAAAAAAGTGGACAGAACAAGAAATCCACACTGTGGAGAAAACCTTGATGGACTCCATCAGGTCTCTCAAGGTTCCAGGCAAAGATGAATGCATGAACTGCATTAAGGCTTCACCAGAAGAATTGAAAGGGAGAACTTGGAAGGCAGTTAAATATTTAGTGAAAAACCGCATTGATAAATTAATGAGAATGTCTGCAAAACGCAGGTAGGGTTAGGTTCGAAACTAAGGAAAGGTTAGGTTTGACAGCTGGAACAATGCATTGCTTTTATGTATGTTATATGTGTCATGTGCACTTGTTTCTGCCACATTTCAATACAACACAGAGACAATAGCTTTTATTTCAACATATTAAAACCTTTGCACACCATGTCCCCACTATGTACCAAAAACGTGTATGTGTGTGTGTGTGCGTGTGTGTGCATGTGTGTATGTCTTGAGTTCCGGTTCAATACTGGATAGCCATAAATGAGCCGGAGTTGTAAATTGATTTCCGGCCGAAATGCGGTTTGCCATAATCGGGTCACATCCGGTTTGCCATAATCGGCCCACATCCGGTATGCCATAATCGGCTGACGTCCGGTTTTCCGGAGTCAAGCCATGCCTCCTTTGCCGCATCTGGGCCACATTCGGCCCACATGCGTTTTGCTAGTGCCGTCACAAGGCCTGCCGGATCCGGACCAGATGTCATTGCTGACTGGGTAATAATAATTAATAATAATTATCCATCATGATCACCATAATTGATCGAGAGGGCGTTGACCTCACAGTGCAGAGGTACCAGATTTGATTCCAGGTCCATCCTTTCTCTGTGATGTTTGCATGTTCTCCACTGTGCCGTGGGTATTCCCAGGGGGTCCTGCGGGTTCCTCCCACCTTCCAAAAACATGCATGGCAGGCTGATTGAGCACTTTAAAGTAAGTACTGTTAAGTATGAGTGTGAGTGCGGATGGTTGCTCATTTCTGTGTGCCTTGGCTTGCCTTGGTGTCCCCCGCCTTCCACCCAAAGACAACTGGGTTAGGCTCCAGCACATGAGTGTCAGGTTTTGCGAGGTGGTGATGGCGGGTGCGGATCCCAAAAAACAAATTGTATTAAAATAAAGGTCAGCAGGAACATCTCATCTCATCTCATTTTCCGTACCGCTTATTCCTCATTAGGGTCGCGGGGGTTGCTGGAGCCTATCTCAGCTGTCTTCGGGCACGAGGCGGGGGATACCCTGAATTGGTTGCCAGCCAATCGCAGGGCACACAAAGACACACAACAGTCACTCTCACACTCACACCTAGGGACAATTTGGAGTGGTCAATCTGCCTGCCATGCATGTTTTTGGGGTGTGGGAGGAAACCGGAGGACCCGGAGAAAGCCCACGTGGGTCCGGGGAGAACATGCAAACTCCACACAGGGAGGCCGGACCGGGATGCGAACCGGCGACCTCTGCACTGTGAAGCCGGTGTGCTAACCACTCGACTACCGGGCCGCCCCAGCAGGAACATATTCGGTTCTAATTCTTGTTTCTCATCTGGTTCGGTGTTCAATGAAGTTCTGTGATAAAAATATCAGCGAGGACGATAGATGTTGAACAAAAAACTACTTTATTCTAGTGAAAACAAAAAGAGAACATCTCTCGTTGGAGCGAGGAGCTAAGAGCACACGAACACAAGAAGAACAAAAGCACAAAGAGAGAGAGCCCTCCCGCTCAACCTAGTTTTGAAAAGGCACAGCAGCGATCTGTTGTCCAATCAGCTACGGACAAGTATTGGAAGTCACACAGCAGCGATTTGTTGTCCAATCAGCTACGGACAACTTTGTTGAGAGAACATTTAGACTGAAACTTGATACTTGTTACATCCTGCTTTCACAACGATTCAACTAATAAACTTCATAGATCCATGTAGACTAAATTAAACATGCAATAACATAATGTACTGATCTAAATATAATATAACATAAAATGTACTAAGCTAAACATGGAATAACATAATGTTTACAAATGTGCATAAAAACACTCTATCAGAACAAAATTTAAAACATCAAAATGATCTGAACAGAAAAAAGTATAAAAAGAAAACCAAGTGTAAAAGTCCGCCAAGGTTAAACAAACACATGCACAGCATACAATGCATGCAATTGCAGGCAAAGCATGCAACAAACAATGAACCAACACCGGATGGTCGTGCCGGGAGTCCTTATCAGTATCACTGATTAAAACGACCAGCACCGGCGAGGCTGCAGGCAGGGCTGACGTCGCTACCCAATGGTCACCAATCCGAACGTGGCAGTCCGCCACTGATCAGGACGACCAGTACCTGTGCAGGTGCAGGCGGGGCCGACAGCGCCACCCGCTAGTCGCCAACCAGATCATGACAGTATCCCCCTCCTTCAAGGGGCTGCTTCCAGAAGTCCCAACAGTCTCCCAAAAGGTCCACTCGCCAGGGAACAATGGTGGGGACGGCAACCGCTGCCTCTCCAGCATACGACGGGTGGCGGCCTGATGGGAACGGGACTCGGCCTGGGGTGGACGAAGACGGGGCACGGATCGTCGTGGGTGTGAGTGCGATCCCTCTCGCACGTTCACGCGACGACGCATGGCTCAACGCGGACGTCGAACTGCCGGGCGCAGAGTGGCACCCCGGACGGTCGTATGGGACCAGGTCTCGGCCGGACGCCGACGTGGGCGTGAACTGCCCGGCACCGGGGAAACGAGACCAGTCCTGAGCCGCTCCGGGATCCAGCAGTGAGTGGGGTCTCGGACTGACGTAGACGCGGACGTTGCACGGCTCGTCGTGGATGCGACTCAATTTGTCATGCACGACGACAGCGTGACTGGACGTGGGCGTGCACTGCCAGACACCCAGTGTCACCCTGGACGGCCACCTGGAAGGAGGTCTCGGCCGGACGTTGACGTGGACGTTACGGCTCGTCGAGTGACGCAATTCAAACTCGACGAGGCGTGGGCTAACGTGGACATAGCATTGCCAGGCACAGGGTGGAAATGAGACGGGTCCGTTGTACCTGCAGGATCCGATGGTTGGTCGGTTCATTGTTTGTTGCATGCTTTGCCTGCAATCGCATGCATTGTATGCTGTGCATGTGTTTGTTTAACCTTGGCGGACTTTTACACTTGGTTTTCTTTTGATACTTTTTTTTTCTGTTCAGATCATTTTGATGTTTTACATTTTGTTTCTGCTTACCTTTATTTTAATACAATTTGTCAAACAACCTCCTGCTCCCTCCTGCCTGCTTTATGGGATCCACACCCACCTCGCAAACCGTGACAATGAGGATAAAGCTGATTGGAAAATAAATGGGTAGATGGAAAATAATACAGTGATACCTCGTCCTACGAACACTTTAGATCACAAACTCTTTGCCTCACAAACATTAAATTTGCGAGCATGTATTCCTGGCTAACGAACGAGCTTTCGGCGGACGAACTAAACCACACAGCGTCATACTTGCGGACTAGTTTTCGGCAGATGAACACCAAACCACACGGTCGAAAAGCACCACAGGCTGGCGGACTCGTTTTCCACATCCCCTTCCTTTGAGTGCCGTCGTGGTTTGTTATCAAGTGCAGTACTTTTGCTATTATGGGGCCGAAAAAGCCCCCACCACAGGCTAGTGTTAAGATGAATAGGAAATTACGGTCCAGCAGAAGAATGAGATCAAGAATGAGTTAGCGTCCCATTACCAGTATGCTAAGTCGACCATTGCTACGTGTGGCTAATGGGTGTTTCTGTGTTGTCTCAGCCAGTGTTTTTCAACCTTTTTTGAAGCAGGGTACGTTTTTTTTTTACATGGGAATTTTTTTGCGGCACACCACGAACCATCTCGCAGGAAAGAGGCAATCAGTGATGTGTTGCCACACGTAAGAATATTAAATTACCTTCCCACTGGGAGGGTAACCTCTTCAAAATTGACTTTTTTCTTCAAACATATGGAAACTGATATTATTCCCATTCTCCAAGGTCTAAATTAGCTAAATATACCAGTTATTGTGATCTTGAACCTTGGCTATGCCTGCCTCAAGAGCCATGTCATTTTATTGTTGACATTTTTCAAAAACGCTTCAAAATTTGGGATCATATGTCCTTATTTTCCTTTTAGCTTTCCAGAGGTTGATGCTATATCATTGAAAGTGGTACCAAATGAAGGCTAATAAAATGTTCTTGAATATGGTGGGAAGCACAATAAAACACATGAACACCTTTTTTAGCTAATTTTAATGCACAGACTGCTGGGACACTACAGAAAATCAGTTTGGTAGTATGATAACACTGCACTGACACATATATTGCATAAGAAACTGTCAGATAGGATGTTACTAATACATGTATTATCACTTCAATTTGGCTTTTTTGAAACTGTATTTTTTTTTCCTGTGGTACTCCACAACTTATAATAATAATAATAATAATAATAATAATAATAATAATAATAATAATAATAATAATACATTTAATTTACAAGCGCCTTTCTGAACACTCAAGGACACTTTACAACAAAGACAACACACAAAACAGTAAACTCATGCATAAATCAATAAATAATAAAACAGCAGAATAAATTAGACCATGAAAGCAAGTTTAAACAGGTGGGTTTTCAGGTGAGATTTGAAAGTAGGAAGGGAGTCAATGTTGCGGATGTTGGGTGGAAATGAGTTCCAGAGTTTAGGTGCGGAGCGGCTGAAAGCTCTGCACCCCATCGTTGTGAGACGGGCAGAGGGCATGTAGAGGTGGAGGGAGGAAAAGGATCTGAGGGCCCGAAAAGGAACGGAGATTTGAATTAGGTCAGACAGATAGGGGGGGGGGCAAGGATATGGATGGCTTTAAATATAAACAGAAGTATCTTGAATTCAATACGGAGTTTAACAGGGAGCCAGTGGAGCTGTTGGAGGACAGGAGTGATGTGGTGAAATGAGGTTTTTTTTTGTGATGATCCGGGCTGAGGAATTTTGGACTAGTTGGAGTTTATGGAGATATTTTTGATTGACCCCGAAAAGAAGTGAATTACAATAATCGATACGGGAGGTGACGAGACTGTGGACGAGGATAGCAGTGGTGTGAGGGGTGAGAGAAGGACGGAGACGATTGATATTGCGGAGGTGAAAATATTCAGACCGGGTTATGTTATTTATATGGGAGTGAAAAGATAGTGTGCTATCAAGGAGGACACCCAGGCTCTTAACCTGAAGGGCGGGGGACACGGTAGAACTGTCAATGGTGAGAGAGAAACTGTTTGCTTTGTGAAGGGTGGATTTTGTACCGACAAGGAGAAGTTCAGTTTTTTCGCTGTTTAGTTTGAGAAAGTTATGAGAAAACCAGGATTTGATTTCTGAGAGGCAAAGTGTAAGGGATGCAGGTGGAAGAGAGGCGTCGGGTTTACTGGAGAGGTAGAGCTGGGTGTCATCCGCGAAGCAGTGAAAGTGAATTCCAAATTTGCGGAAGATATCACCAAGGGGAAAAAGGTATATAATAAAGAGAAGGGGCCCCAGAACAGACCCTTGGGACACACCAGAAGACACAGGGGAGGACCATGAAGTGAATGACGTAATTTGGATAAACTGTGAGCGGCCAGTGAGGTAGGAGTGAAACCAACTAAGTGGGGTGTGTGTCACGCCTAGAGTGGAGAGTCGGTTGAGCAGGATGGGGTGAGAAATGGTGTCAAAGGCCGCAGATAGATCAAGAAGGATGAGAATAGAGAGGGAGCCGGTATCTGCTGCTATGAGAAGGTCATTCGTGATTTTTATGAGGGCTGATTCAGTGCTGTGGCGGGGACGGAAACCAGACTGGAATTGTTCGTAGAGGTTATTGTGAGTGAGGTGAGAGTGGAGTTGACAGGCGACGTTTTTTTTGAGAATTTTAGCGATAAATGGAAGATGCAAAATTGGACGTAGGTTATTGAAATCATTGGGATCTGAACCAAGTTTTTTCATTGGCGTTACAGCTGCGGTTTTGAGAGGGACAGGAACAATTCCAGTGGACAATGAGGAGTGAATAATAGCTGAAGTAAAAGGAAGGAGAGCGGGTAGACAAGATTTCATGAGGACAGTAGGGAGGGGGTCAAGTTGACAGGTGGAATTCTTGGACTTGGTGATGAGGTCAGAAAATAAAGAGGGATGAGGGAGTTCAAAAGACGACAGCAGTTGATAGGGAGTAGGAAGGTTGGGGTAGGGGGGGATACAGAGGAGCCGAGGTGCTGGTGGATCTTGTTGATCTTTTCAGTGAAAAACAAAAGTAGTGCATTGCAGGTATCTGAGGAGTGAAAGTGTGGGGGGAGAGAGATAGGGGGTTGAATGATTTTGGTGTACAGGGAAAACAGAGTCCGTGGATTCCCAGTGTTAGCGTCAATCAGTCTAGAATAGTCTTGTGATTTTGCGCGTGTGATAGAGTCCTTGTAGTGGGTGAGGTGAGCTGTATACATGTCCTGGTGGGTGGTGAGGCCGGTCTTTATGTAAAGTCTTTCCAGCTGCCGAGTTTTCGCCTCGGTGGAGCGGAGTTGGGCGGTGAACCAAGTGGCGGATCGAGTGAATTGGACTGACCGGGATTTTACAGCAGCAAGGGTGTTGAGCATGTTTGCAAGGTCCGTGTTGTATCGGGAAACAAGTTCATCAGGGGGAGGAGTTGTAGTCCGGATTGAGGTTGGCAGCCATTGCAGTGAGGGTGACAGTGTCAATGTGTTTGATGTTCCGATAAGTGATGATGCGCGGTGGCTTGGGGAGAGTGTGATGGGAATGTTAAATGAGACAAGGAAATGGTCCGTTACAGGTAGTTCGTTTGCTGTGCATGCCCTTTTATATGCGTGGGGAAATCAGAGAATTGATGCAAGCCAAAACTCTCCAGTGAGGAAATAGTCTTTGGTGACGGGATGGGTGGAATTGTCAATGTGTATGTTGAAGTCCCCAAGGGTAATAATATTTGGTGACAGAGTGGAGAGGTGTGTGAGGACAGCTGAGAAGTCTTTTAAAAAGTCACGATGTGGTTTAGGGGGACGATATACAGTGGCTATAACTGTGGGAGATGGACCAGAAATTTGACACGCAAGGCATTCAAATGAGAGAGTTTCCGGGACTGGCACTTGAGTGACTTTCCGGATCTAGCGGTAAAATATCGCGAGACCGCCTCCACGGCCCGAGAGGCGGGGTTTTGAGAGGTAAACAAACCCATGTGGCGTCGTGTCGTTCAACTCGGAAAAGTCCCCCGCCGTTTGCCAGGTCTCATTCAAGCAGAAGAAGTCCAACTTACGGTCACTAAGGATGTCTTGGATAAGACATTCCTTCCCCGTAAGCGAGCGGATGTTCAGGAGGCCGAAGGTGACGCTGGTGGTGTCATTTTGAGGGGCATTGGCTGACCTAGCCAGGCCGGCTAACACACGGTGTTGCACGGAGCGGCTGTAAGCTCTGCGTGGCCGGCGGAAAGATGACCACAGGGAGGTGATATCCTTGGAGTCGTCGAGGTAAAAGTCTCGACGTGATCCGCGGTGGATATACCTCCGGGAAGGGCGGCGAGCGATTTCCGGGAATCGGAAAATCGCCTGTGGCACGCTCGTCCACCGGGAGCGGAGTTCAAGCAGCTCTGACGCCGAATACTGCAGCCGTCCAACGGGTCGTTGGAGGAGCGACATGATAGCAAACAGCAACGTCCAGAGACAGGCAGCGTTCAAGTTAGCCCTCAACAGCGGGTACAGGTGGGTGAAGATGGTACGTGTTCTCGTCCGTGTTCTCGTCTGTGGTCCGGATGAACGACCGGAATCACGAGACGATCCGACAGCCAAAGCGGATTGGAATTTGACCATAAGTTCCTCTGGTGACTGTCGAGTATTTCCAGTGGTTACAGGAATCGTAAAAACTAAAAAGAAGCTAAAATGTTTGCGGGCGAATAGCGCCAGCCAAAAGCGCGCCAGCGTACACTCGACCCGGAAGTGAGTTGTGAGTTGTAGTAAGCAGCTTCTTTGCTCTGGGTCAGTTGTGATCTGAGTTGCAGTCATTCATTAGTTTCACACCTCTCTCAGCCATATCATTGGTCACTTTCACTGACCTCACAAACTTCTGTGCATTCCTGTAGCTGTCATTGTCTTCCCAGGTGTCAGCAGGAGTAGTGAGCCAGTCATATTTCACTCGAAGAGCATCAAACAGAAAGTGAGACTCTGGCCGTACCAGGTCTGTGAGAACTGTAGCTGCCTTGATGACAGGAAACACTGGCTTGCCTTTCCTGTAACACTCAGGTTTCTCTGTTTCTGACAGCTTGACTTCGAGCTTCTCTTTTGCAGACTTGGTCATGCTGGCATATGAACTGAACAAGTTGAATGGCACTAGTTCCTGGGTCAGATAACAGTGTTGGTTGTTCATTTTCATGAGAACAGAGTTTGCCAGTTCATAGTCATACTGCTTGTATTGCAGCATGTTCTATATAAGCTGGAGGTCATGGATAGGTGCATCAGCTGCAGATTTGGTGGTCACCGAGTGGCTGATGTAGAATAAGGCCAAGAACATGTTCATCCTCTCCAGCTTGAAGATCATATCCGTGTTGTGTTTTAGGTCCTTGGAAAACACGAGCATCTTCATACAGTAAATGTTCCTGGCCATCAAGCGGACTTGGTGAATGGCACCTGACTTCGCCCAGTGGATACCTCGAGGAGGTTCCTCACCAAGCACGATCAGGCACAGCTCTGCCACCTCTCTGTAATCTGCCCTCGGACGTGCCTCCTCAAGGAAATTGCTTAAGACTGCAATTGTGCTTGTCTTCTTCTGTTTCAAGTCTTGTTCAACTAGGCCCAGAACTCTTGGGCAGTCCTTAACCAACTTGTCCCACTTCTCTTTCACATTGCTGAACATTGGGTTGGCAGGACTCTTGACCTTGCTAAACACAGCCTCCCATACACTTCCAATTATTACCTCTGATATGTGATGGCAACAAGCGAAGTAGAATACCTTTTTGCTTAGTTTTTCTTCAATAAGATTCGCTGCACCCGAGTTGATGCCACTGTTTCTTGCAGTGGTATCAAAATTAATTGATTGAAGTGATGAAAGGAATGAAAGTAGAAAAACAAAATACATGAGCTGCTGGAAAGGCAGCTCATGTATTTTGGAAAGGCAGCTGTGTCAGCACAGACACAGGAAAAAAAATAATATTGGCAGAAAATGATTAATAAATGTTTGTAAAATGTTAAATTTGACAAAGGGGGATTGGATAGTTTCTCACGGCACACCTGACGATCTCTCACAGCACACTAGTGTGCCGCGGCACAGTGGTTGAAAATCACTGGTCTAAGCAACGGTCTCAGGTAATAGAAGAGAAACAGTGTGAGTCAGTGTATTATCGCCGAGAAAGCACGGCAACTTCACTGGGATATCATCAAGAGGTAACTATATCAACGACGATTACAAAGGTAAATAAAACAACTTTATTATTTAATACAGTTTATTTGTTTAATTACAATTCAATAGCACATAGCACATTTATTATACATAAAATGAGGTATATTTTGTGTAGGTTTAAGTCTTATTTAGAAGACAATTATGTTTTATGGGGACCTAGGAACAGATTATTCTAATTTTGAATGGTTTCTGATGGGAAATACATGTTCGGCAGATGAACTTTTCTCCTTACACACACTTTCTGAAAAACCAAAGAAGTTCGTGAGCTGAGGTATCACTGTACTGTATAACATTTATTTGGAGGCCCCCATCGACTCCAAACGCTTTTATCAAAATGTAGTTTTATACGCAAGGACTGTGATGACGTTTTAAATAAGTTTATCGGCCAAAAGCGACATCTGTTGGTCAAACTGTCGTTCGAAAAAAAACGATCTTAAAGTTGTGTAGATTTCTCTCTTTTATATTCACTGTTTACACATTATCTCAAAAATATTTTATAATAATGATAATAATACATTTTATTTTAAGTGCCTTTCAAAGCTCTCATGAACACTTTACAGTCACATACAAGCATAGATACAGTACTATAATAAATAAAATACAATTACAAATGAATACAATAACTCAAATACAATTATGAATAGAAAGAAAAGATAGAGCGACCCAGAAAATGCAATTTTAAATAGGTGGGTTTTGAGATGCAATTTGAAGGTGGGAAGAGAATCGATATTACGTATGTTGGGAGGAAGTGAGTTCCAGAGTTTGGGGGCAGAGCAGCTGAAAGCTCTGTCCCCCATCGTGCTGAGATGGGCGGGGGGCACACAGAGGCGGAGGGTGGAAGAGGATCTGAGGGAACGAGAGGGAATAGAAATTTGAAGGTCAGTTAGTTATGGGGGGCAAGGTTATGGATAGATTTATATGTTTAAAGAATAATTATGTAGTTTTATATAGTTAATACAGTCCTCATCGACAATTGTAGAG
>NC_142739.1:19524941-19538659 GCF_051943395.1 Hippocampus bargibanti | reverse complement strand
GCTCTGAAAATGCTTTTAAGGATATAAAAAGTTCATATGATTCTCACAGCTAAACAAAAGGCTGAATCTTCATCATTTCACTTGTATCAGTGTCAGATTAGCACTCTGCAGCCTAAATACACACACATTTTATTATAAAACATAAAACCATGAAGAAAACATTAAGTTCAGAAAACGTGTTTCTTTTGCTCTGAAAATGCGTTTAAGGCAATAAAAATTTCATATGATCCTCACAGCTAAACAAAAGGCTGAATCGGATTTTTTTCACTTGTATACGTGTCAGATTAGCACTCTCCAGCCTGTATAGACACTAATTTCATCATAAAATTTAAAACCATGAAGAAAACGTTAAATTCAGAAAACGTGTTTCTCTTGATCTGAAAATGCGTTTAAGGCAATAAAAAGTTCATATGATCCTCACAGCTAAACAAAAGCTGAATCTTAATTTTTTTCACTTGTATACGTGTCAGATTAGCACTCTCCAGCCTGTATAGACACTAATTTCATCATAAAACATAAAACCATGAAGAAAACGTTATGTTCAGAAAACTTGTTTCTCTTGCTCTGAAAATGCGTTTAAGGCAATAAAAAGTTCATATGATCATCACAGCTAAACAAAAGGCTGAATCTTAATTTTTTCACTTGTATACGTGTCAGATGAGCACTCTCCAGCCTGTATAGACACTAATTTCATCATAAAACTTAAAACCATGAAGAAAACGTTAAGTTCAGAAAACGTGTTTCTCTTGATCTGAAAATGCGTTTAAGGCAATAAAAAGTTCATATGATCATTATCTAGTGCTAAACATTATCAGCTAAACAAAAGGCTGAATCTTCATGTTTTCACTTGTATAAGTGTCAGATGAGCACTCTGCAGCCTGTAAGACACGAATTTCATCAAAAAAGTTAAAACAATGAATAAAACATTAAGTTCAGAAAACGTGTTTCTCTTGCTCTGAAAATGCTTTTAAGGATATAAAAAGTTCATATGATTCTCACAGCTAAACAAAAGGCTGAATCTTCATCATTTCACTTGTATCAGTGTCAGATTAGCACTCTGCAGCCTAAATACACACACATTTTATTATAAAACATAAAACCATGAAGAAAACATTAAGTTCAGAAAACGTGTTTCTCTTGCTCTGAAAATGCGTTTAAGGCAATAAAAAGTTCATATGATCCTCACAGCTAAACAAAAGGCAGAATCTTAATTTTTTCACTTGTATACGTGTCAGATTAGCACTCTACAGCCTGTACACACTAATTTCATCATAAAATTTAAAACCATGAAGAAACCTTTTGATAGAGTGTTTATGCACATTAGTAAACATATTACGTTATTTCATGTTTATATTAAGTAAACATATGTTTTTTCATGTTTAGCTTAGTATATATTATGAATTGTGCACGTTTAATTTCAGTCTAATTTAGTTAAATAAAACTATCAGTCTTATTAGTCAATAGCCGTGGAGAAAAAGCAACAGCTCCAACTTCAATCTGAGACCCGCCCAACACTGAATTGCTCGTAACCGATTGGACGGGAAAGGTCGACTTGTTCGCAACTGATTGGACAACAGATCGCCACTCTGTATGTTTAAAAACTTGTCGGAGCGGGAGCTCGTTCTCTCTTGCTTTTCTCTTTGTTCTTTGTGCTCTTGTGCTCATGTCTTCGTCCCACCGAGACGAGAAGTGCTTTCTCTGTCTCATTAGAATAAAGTAGATGTTTGTCCACCATCTATTGTACTTGCTGATATTTTTATCAAGTGAACTCCAGACAATGCGCGAACCAGGAAAGACAAACGAAGTTTTAACCAGACATTAATTGGTGCCGAAAAACCCGTGCTACGTCGACCAGTCTTTGCTCGAGGACCACAACCTGGGTGACCAGTCAAGGCGAGACGGGAGCTAAAGAAGCTCCTGGTGGTTGACCCGTTTTATGATTTTTTGACGGGAGACCCGCATTGAGATGCGCGTCAAATCTGCGCTTTGATTGGGACGACCTACGGAAGAAACGAAGTTTTTTTTCGTTCTTCACTAAAGCCTGTTCGCGAAAATCCTCCACGCGAGAGACGGAAAGAATCACAACTTTCTGGTGGCGTTGTGCTCCTCGCGTTCTGGCTGAAGGACTACACGGCAGCATTCAAAAGTTCACTAAGTAAGTAGCGCGCTAGCTAGCAGCCATTGTTTGAATGCATTGTGAGACCTCCTGGCCAGAGAGTCTCTTTTCCACTTGACTCACGTACGGACCGGTGTGAAGCGATTTTCGTTAGGCAAGGTGGCCAAATGAGAATACGTGTGCCGGTGGAGGAGTGCATATTAAGGTGCACGAAGTATCCACACGCCGAATTGTGAATCGGAAGTTTTCCAGCGAAAGAATATTGTTCACAAGGTGGTGATAGCTGGGATTCAGTTTGTGTGGTGGACCGCTTTTATTCTGAAGAGCGGAAGTGTTTTAGGGCAGCTGCTATTGTACTGAGTCGAGAGGAAAGAAATAAGATCAAAAATACATTCTTAACTTGGTTTGTCTATGCTAGCATCGTGGCACAGAGAAAGTTCTTTGTCTCGGAGAGAAAAAAGGGTGGGGGCGAAGTCATTTGAGCCGTTGGTGTGTGTGTGTGTGTGCGTAAGAGCATTCCTTGTGTGTGTGCGTGAACGCGCATCCTGGCTGAGGATTGGCGCGAATCACGCCCTTTGTTCTTGGGTTTGAATCAACATCGCGAGGTGTGCTTCCTTTCTTGTGATAGTTAAAAAAGGAATTTGTTGTTGCAATCGTGAAAATGGGTGCTATTTTTTCTAAAAAGACCCCAATTCATAGGGACGTAGAGTTTATGTCCAAAAAGTTCCCAGGTAGCGAACTTTATTGCAAGAAGTGGATGGACTGCAGTACGTTCTCTGGTTCTTTGCAACTACAGCCTCTGAAGGAAGTTTTGTTTCGATTGAAACTTCAGGAAGCATCCGCGATGAAAAAATCTCTTGGAAAGATACGTGCCGAGATAATTGCCTGCGAAGCTTGGATTGCGCAAGCAAAAATCAGAGAGAGAGAAATGGAAGCCAAACGGATGAAAAAAGAGGAGAAAGCGATAGTTGCAATGTCTTCCAAAGTGAGCTCTGACGATGAAACTGTGGCTTCGTCTGTTGCACGTCCCAATGAAAAGTTGGTGGAAAATGGAAAGCAGCCATTGTTTCAATCCCCAGGGCTCCCCCACGGGAGGCGAGGGGGAGAGGCGGGGGGCTGCGCTGAGAAGGCGCCACAACCCCCCTCCTCCCACTCCTTCTCTTCCCCCTCCTCCTCCTACCACTCCTCCGCGGAGCTGAAGAAGGGGGAGGACGCCATTTGTTCAACCCCTGTGGGGCGGGTGGGCCCCCCTGGGTGGGCCCCCCAGGTGATGACTCCAAATGTCTGTTGGGCAGACCAGCAGAATGGAGCGTTTATGACCCCTACTGGAGGAATACGAGGATTACAACCTGAGATGGCAAATCAGATTGCCGCTGATTGTGTCTCTTCGCGTACGAGGAGCAAAGCAAATTGTTCTGGACAATTGTATCCGTTTGAAGAGTTGAATGGAATTGAAATGAATAATGGAAGCGACTGTGACGTTTTGCCACTCATTCAGGTAGCAAATCCTAATTCTTCAAGCATACATGATCAAACTATCTTGGTTTATCGGCCATGGGGCGACAGTGATGTTGCAGAGGCGTGTAAAGGACTAGGTGATGTTGTTGAAAATGCAGAAAGATGGACTGAGAATTTTGAGGAATTATGTGCTTCTTATCAGTTGAATGGACAAGAAACACTTAAGGTTTTCAGGAGATGCTTGGGACACCATTGGAATCGGGTGAAAGGTGACTTCACTGGGAAAACATCGATGGGAACAAATATGACGTACGAGGAAGCGTCAACCCAACGAAGATTGATTTGTGAAAACGTCCGAACATTATGGAAGAAAACACCAAACTTTGGCTTGATTCAGAATTGTAGACAGTTACGTGGGGAAGATATTAACATTTTTCGGGGACGCTTGGAAAATGTTTTTCGAAACCACTGCTGTATTCCTGAATCTGCTGATGAGAATTCCATATATGTCAACCAATTCAAGCAAACATTTTTGCAGAATTTGACGCCGGAAATTGGAGATTTCATTCGCAAACATTATGTCCAACACCGGACTGGAAGGTTGGTTGATCTCATGGAATGGGCAATACACGGCCAAGAAGTGGTGAGAAAAAAGTGGGGAAATGGTGCAGATTCGCCGATGGAACATGTGATGGCATCTACCATGGGTAACATAATGGAGAACGTGTTATACCAGGATCGGATGAAGAGACGGATGCCGCACAATGATCGATGCTACAGTTGTGGCAGTGTAGGGCATATGGCTCGCCACTGCAAAAAGAAACCTATACCGAAAAGGAAACATGGGAAATCTTACAGACCTCCACCATATAATACGCGATATGGTGAAGGACATAAAACAAAACATTCAGATTGACGCGAGGAACCCCATTTCAACACTGATGACAACAGTCACAACAGTGAGGAATGGGAATCAATAAAACCAGTTGAAATCTTGGATTTGACTAATGTGTTTGCCTTAACCTTACCGGAAAACGAAAAACCTTATTATTGGCTAAAAATCGGGAAAAAGGATGTCAAATTTCTTTGCGATAGTGGTGCATGCAGATCAGTGTTAAGAGACACCATTCCAGGTGTCACTCCGAGTCGACAACAAATTTCTGTGGTATCTGCAGATGGGAAAGTGACATTGTTACCGATTTCTAAACCAATAAAAATTTTAGATGAGGGACTAAGTCCATACAAGGTCACTATGGTCTTGAGTGGAGAGTGTCCTATAAATTTGTTGGGGAGAGACCTGTTACAAAAATTGCAAATAGCTTTAATACCAACAGAAGAAGGGTATAAACCCAAAAAAGTGAATTTTCTGGAGTCCTTCGTAGTTGACGCTATGGGGGACCCAGTAAAGGTCGATTCACTAGAATTATGACTGATGGCCACTTTAGGGGCGGAGGACTTTCCAGACGTCCCTGCCACCCTTTGGTCATCGGGAAAAACTGATGTGGGCTTACTTAAAACAGCGAAACCAGTTGAAGTATTGCCTAAAACGACTTATCGACCAAGACTTAAACAATATCCATTAAAACAGGACGCTATTATTGGCATCACCCCTGTAATACGGGATATGGTGAAAGCTGGTATTTTGATTGAAGACCCAACTTGTGAATGTAATACACCGATATTTCCTGTTAAAAAAGTGGAATCTGGAGTTTGGAGAATGGTGCATGATTTACGACAGGTAAATAAATCCATACAATCACGTGCTCCGTGTGTGCCAGACCCGCACACATTATTGAACAGTTTAAAACCTGACAAAAAATGGTTTACAGTGATTGATTTGAGCAATGCCTTTTTCTCCATTCCGTTACACAAAAATTCACGTCATTGGTTCGGATTTACATTTAATGGGAAAAAATATACATATACAAGATTACCACAAGGGTTTACAGATAGTCCTACAATTTTTTCACAGGAAATGTCTTCGTGTATTGCTGATTTTAAACATCCTGAATCTTCTCAGATTCTTTTGTATGTTGACGACATCTTAATTGCTTCACCGACTGAAGATGAGAACAAGACTGTATCAATAGCTTTGTTCCAATATTTAGCGAATACAGGTAACAAAGCTTCTTTGGATAAATTGCAGTTCTGTCAACAAGAAGTAGTTTTCTTAGGACATCTTTTGTCAAGAAAGGGAAGAGAGTTGACAACTAAGAGAAAACAGACAATTTTGCAGGTTCCTCGACCTAAGACGAAAAAACAGATGATGACGTTTTTGGGACTGTGCAATTATTGCAGAACTTGGATTCCGCATTATGCACAAGTTACCCAACCATTATTGACACTTATATACCAAGACGAAATGGCACTGAAAGACTCTATTCAGTGGACCGAAGAGGGCAGTAAAGCATTTACAGAATTAAAAAATTTGATAGCAAACACTAGCGTCTTAGCTTTACCTGACTATGACAAACCTTTTGTTCAAACAGTTGACTGCAAAGACAAATACATGACTTCAGTCCTGTTACAAAAGCATGGACAAAAGCTGAGACCAGTTGCATTTTATTCTAAAAGAATAATTCAGATCCAGGCGCTTTGTTGGCAAAATGGTTGTGTGAAATGTTGTACAACAACAAAGAGGTCCACAGCATGTGTACTGCCGCAGTCCTGTGTTCCCTTTGCAGGAACAGAGAGGCTGCTGGGCTCCCCGAAGGCGCTGATCAAGGTCTGCACCAAAGTCGGAGGGGCCATTCACCGTGCTGATAACAACGCCAACTGCCATCAAAATCGCCGAGAGGTCCACCTGGGTGCATCAAAGCCACTGCAAAATCGTTCACCAACCAGATCCGGAGCAGGTGGAAGAGAGACGGAGCCAAACCACTCAATAGCCATGGGTTTGGTCCACATCATCTTGCTGTATGAATTAGTGGAGGCAATCCAGATGACGCACGTAAAGCCTCCCATTCCATCAGCCTGCCAAACTCCACCATTGCAACCAACGATGACAGAAAAGTGCCCTAGCATGGCACATCCTGTAGCCTGCTTGCCACTACAAGATGCAGGAATCATCTCATTTCCTCTTAACATCCTCAGGAACGAAGCACGACAAACGGGAAGTGATTACCCTCATGGTCCTTGGTACGCTCGTATCAAGTCAGGGAAGACTTGGACCACTGGTTGGGACTCCGTTGTGGTCCATTCTGAGCCCAAAACAAAATGGGTTCAAAATAGCTGTGCCCAAGAAGCAAAACGAATTGTCAGAAAGATAACTCAAGGGAACTGGTTAGGAACTGGAACTGGCACAATGACAGATATCCAACTCATTATCGTAACCCACAAGGTTGCGGGATGCATGGACTTGAGACTCTGTCCTGATTTTCGTGAACATCACACTGGTTTTCCTGTAACTATATGCATGTTGTCATCTTTGACAACACCAGTCGTGACATCGCCTTTCCAGCGCAAACCGCACATCAAACCGACAGCCTGGATGGAAACACCTGACAAAAAAGCCCAAAATTCAGATGTCATGGACGCATTATATCAACCATTTGCAGGAGAAAAACATGACTGGAATCCGTTGTTATCAAACACGTGGTATCGTTATGCTACATTAATTGCTAAACAAAATAGGAAAAGTAATTGCTTTGTTTGTTCTTTTATGCCACATTCTGTAACGCAACAAAGAGTGCATTCAAAGGTATTTGGAGATAAAATGGCTCGAGCTGCGTATATGTTAATATCTTCGCATAAACCTGATCAACATTTTCCAGTTCTTCGCAATGCTTCGAGAGGAGAGATTGTTCCAAGTTTGGATACCATTTTGGAAACTGAAAATCAGGTTATGACCGAGAGCGGATTGCGATTACCAGTATGCGTTGCAATGTACGGTACAGGTCAAAATCTAGGTTTTATAGATGAGAATAGATGTTTATACGTGCTACCGTTAAACACCAATGTCACCATTTTACCTGTATCTTCACATCTTTGGTGGTTATGTGGTTGGAAAGTATATTCTTTTATTCCTCCGAAAGCCTACGGTATGTGCGCACCTGTTACTGTGACTGACAATACTTTCATCATTACCAGTCGTCCAGCACACCATCATGTGAAAAGAAGAGTGTCGTTTAAGCCCCACGATTCGATCTGGGGAACTGATGTTCCAGAACAATTCAAACACCATAGCACGGGAAGTAAGGTAATGTTAGCTCTTTTTCCACAAATTGGAGTAGCTAAAAACATGCTACGAATTGAAACAATTGACTACAGGTTTCAAGTGTTTGTAAACGCCAGTTTGGAAGTAGATGAAATGCAAAACACTGAAATTGCAGCAATTAGACAAATGGTGCTGCAAAATAGAATGGTTTTGGACCTTTTGACCGCGCCACAAGGGGGCGTCTGTGCTATGGTGGGTGATACTTGTTGTACGTACATACCCGAAGAAGCGAATTCCATAAACATGACTGATGCTCTGTCTGTTGTCAGGGATCTCAGAGATGCCATGGTCAGAGATCACCGGCCTGATCAACCGTGGATCTTTGACGGGCTCTTTGGGGGCTCTTGGTATAAGACTTTGCTCAGACTGTTTATCCCATTCGCAATTGTGATTGTACTTATTTTCTTAGTCATTGGTTGTATTATTCCATGCTTAAGAACAATGCTAATGAATATGATAACTAATTCTCAGGTGAATTACGCAAAGGTTTTGTATCAACAAATGCGTGAAGGGGACCCAGTGTTGTAGCTAGGGATAGTACACCATGGCCAGAGAGTGGTTGCTCCAAAGAACAAAAGCAAAAAAAGAAAACGGAGAGCCGAGAAGGAGTTTTCCTCATTAAAAACCCCCAAAAAATGGAGAGGTTATATATCACAGCAGCAAAATTGTGATAGAGGTTTTTCGCCTTCTCCATGGTAAGTTAAATAATATTAGACGTTGGATAGATGAGATTAGAATGGTTCCCTGTGCAATTAGTATGACGTGCATGCATGAAATCTTTTGGAAATGTATGAACTGCCCGCCCAACACTGAATTGCTCGTAACCGATTGGACGGGAAAGGTCGACTTGTTCGCAACTGATTGGACAACAGATCGCCACTCTGTATGTTTAAAAACTTGTCGGAGCGGGAGCTCGTTCTCTCTTGCTTTTCTCTTTGTTCTTTGTGCTCTTGTGCTCATGTCTTCGTCCCACCGAGACGAGAAGTGCTTTCTCTGTCTCATTAGAATAAAGTAGATGTTTGTCCACCATCTATTGTACTTGCTGATATTTTTATCAAGTGAACTCCAGACAATGCGCGAACCAGGAAAGACAAACGAAGTTTTAATCGGACACCTTTAAATTCAGAAAACGTGTTTCCCTTGCTCTGAAAATGCGTTTAAGGCAATAAAAAGTTCATATGATCCTCACAGCTAAACAAAAGGCAGAATCTTAATTTTTTCACTTGTATACGTGTCAGATTAGCACTCTATAGACACTAATTTCATCATAAAACTTAAAGCCATGAAGAAAGCGTTAAGTTCAGAAAACGTGTTTCTCTTGATCTGAAAATGCGTTTAAGGCAATAAAAAGTTCATATGATCATTATCTAGTGCTAAACATTATCAGCTAAACAAAAGGCTGAATCTTAATTTTTTCACTTGTATACGTGTCAGATTGGCACTCTCCAGCCTGTATAGACACTAATTTCATCATAAAACATAAAACCATGAAGAAAACGTTATGTTCAGAAAACTTGTTTCTCTTGATCTGAAAATGCGTTTAAGGCAATAAAAAGTTCATATGATCCTCACAGCTAAACAAAAGGCTGAATCTTCATGTTTTCACTTGTATAAGTGTCAGATGAGCACTCTGCAGCCTGTATAGACACGAATTTCATCAAAAAAGTTAAAACAATGAATAAAACATTACGTTCAGAAAACGTGTTTCTCTTGATCTGAAAATGCGTTTAAGGCAATAAAAAGTTCATATGATCCTCACAGCTAAAAACAAAAGCTGAATCTTCATGTTTTCACTTGTATAAGTGTCAGATGAGCACACTGCAGCCTATATAGACACTAATTTCATCAAAAAAAGTTAAACCAATGAATAAAACATTAAGTTCAGAAAACGTGTTTCTCTTGCTCTGAAAATGCGTTTAAGGCAATAAAAAGTTCATATGATCATCACAGCTAAACAAAAGGCTGAATCTTCATGTTTTCAATTGTATAAGTTTCAAATGAGCACTCTGCAGGCTATATGGACACTAATTTCATTTAAAAAAAAGTTAAAACAATGAATAAAACATTAAGTTCAGAAAACGTGTTTCTCTTGCTCTGAAAATGCGTTTAAGGCAATACAAAGTTCATATGATCATCACAGCTAAACAAAAGGCTGAATCTTAATTTTTTCACTTGTATACGTGTCAGATTAGCACTCTCCAGCCTGTATAGACACTAATTTCATCATAAAACTTAAAACCATGAAGAAAACGTTAAGTTCAGAAAACGTGTTTCTCTTGATCTGAAAATGCGTTTAAGGCAATAAAAAGTTCATATGATCATCACAGCTAAACAAAAGGCTGAATCTTCATGTTTTCACTTGTATAAGTGTCAGATGAGCTAAAACTTGTATAAGTGTCAGATGAGCACACTGCAGCCTATATAGACACTAATTTCATCTTAAAAAAAGTTAAAACAATGAATAAAACATTAAGTTCAGAAAACGTGTTTCTCTTGCTCTGAAAATGCGTTTAAGGCAATAAAAAGTTCATATGATCATCACAGCTAAACAAAAGGCTGAATATTAATTTTTTCACTTGTATACGTGTCAGATTAGCACTCTCCAGCCTGTATAGACACTAATTTCATCATAAAACTTAAAACCATGAAGAAAACGTTAAGTTCAGAAAACGTGTTTCTCTTGATCTGAAAATGCGTTTAAGGCAATAAAAAGTTCATATGATCCTCACAGCTAAACAAAAGGCTGAATCTTAATTTTTTCACTTGTATACGTGTCAGATTAGCACTCTCCAGCCTGTATAGACACTAATTTCATCATAAAACTTAAAACCATGAAGAAAACGTTAAGTTCAGAAAACGTGTTTCTCTTGATCTGAAAATGCGTTTAAGGCAATAAAAAGTTCATATGATCCTCACAGCTAACAAAAGCTGAATCTTCATGTTTTCACTTGTATAAGTGTCAGATGAGCACACTGCAGCCTATATAGACACTAATTTCATCAAAAAAAAGTTAAAACAATGAACAAAACATTAAGTTCAGAAAACGTGTTTCTCTTGCTCTGAAAATGCGTTTAAGGCAATAAAAAGTTCATATGATCCTCACAGCTAAACAAAAGGCTGAATCTTAATTTTTTCACTTGTATACGTGTCAGATTAGCACTCTCCAGCCTGTACACACTAATTTCATCATAAAATTTAAAACCATGAAGAAACCTTTAAATTCAGAAAACGTGTTTCCCTTGCTCTGAAAATGCGTTTAAGGCAATAAAAAGTTCATATGATCCTCACAGCTAAACAAAAGGCAGAATCTTAATTTTTTCACTTGTATACGTGTCAGATTAGCACTCTCCAGCCTGTATAGACACTAATTTCATCATAAAACATAAAACCATGAAGAAAACGTTATGTTCAGAAAACGTGTTTCTCTTGCTCTGAAAATGCGTTTAAGGCAATAAAAAGTTCATATGATCATCACAGCTAAACAAAAGGCTGAATCTTAATTTTTTCACTTGTATACGTGTCAGATTAGCACGCTCCAGCCTGTATAGACACTAATTTCATCATAAAACATAAAACCATGAAGAAAACATTAAGTTCAGAAAACGTGTTTCTCTTGCTCTGAAAATGCGTTTAAGGCAATAAAAAGTTCATATGATCATCACAGCTAAACAAAAGGCTGAATCTTCATGTTTTCAATTGTATAAGTTTCAGATGAGCACTCTGCAGCCTATATAGACACTAATTTCATCAAAAAAAGTTAAAACAATGAATAAAACATTAAGTTCAGAAAACGTGTTTCTCTTGCTCTGAAAATGCGTTTAAGGCAATAAAAAGTTCATATGATCATCACAGCTAAACAAAAGGCTGAATCTTAATTTTTTCACTTGTATACGTGTCAGATTAGCACTCTCCAGCCTGTATAGACACTAATTTCATCATAAAACATAAAACCATGAAGAAAACGTTAAGTTCAGAAAACTTGTTTCTCTTGCTCTGAAAATGCGTTTAAGGCAATAAAAAGTTCATATGATCCTCACAGCTAAACAAAAGGCTGAATCTTAATTTTTTCACTTGTATACGTGTCAGATTAGCACTCTCCAGCCTGTATAGACACTAATTTCATCATAAAACATAAAACCATGAAGAAAACGTTATGTTCAGAAAACTTGTTTCTCTTGCTCTGAAAATGCGTTTAAGGCAATAAAAAGTTCATATGATCCTCACAGCTAAACAAAAGGCTGAATCTTAATTTTTTCACTTGTATACGTGTCAGATTAGCACTCTCCAGCCTGTATAGACACTAATTTCATCATAAAACTTAAAACCATGAAGAAAACGTTAAATTCAGAAAACGTGTTTCTCTTGATCTGAAAATGCGTTTAAGGCAATAAAAAGTTCATATGATCCTCACAGCTAAACAAAAGCTGAATCTTCATGTTTTCACTTGTATAAGTGTCAGATGAGCACACTGCAGCCTATATAGACACTAATTTCATCAAAAAAAGTTAAAACAATGAATAAAACATTAAGTTCAGAAAACGTGTTTCTCTTGCTCTGAAAATGCGTTTAAGGCAATAAAAAGTTCATATGATCATCACAGCTAAACAAAAGGCTGAATCTTAATTTTTTCACTTGTATACGTGTCAGATTAGCACTCTCCAGCCTGTATAGACACTAATTTCATCATAAAACATAAAACCATGAAGAAAACATTAAGTTCAGAAAACGTGTTTCTCTTGCTCTGAAAATGCGTTTAAGGCAATAAAAAGTTCATATGATCCTCACAGCTAAACAAAAGGCTGAATCTTAATTTTTTCACTTGTATAAGTGTCAGATTAGCACTCTCCAGCCTGTATAGACACTAATTTCATCATAAAACATAAAACCATGAAGAAAACATTAAGTTCAGAAAACGTGTTTCTCTTGCTCTGAAAATGTGTTTAAGGCAATAAAAAGTTCATATGATCATCACAGCTAAACAAAAGGCTGATCTTCATGTTTTCAATTGTATAAGTTTCAGATGAGCACTCTGCAGCCTATATAGACACTAATTTCATTAAAAAAAAAATTAAAACAATGAATAAAACATTACGTTCAGAAAACTTGTTTCTCTTGCTCTGAAAATGCGTTTAAGGCAATAAAAAGTTCATATGATCATCACAGCTAAACAAAAGGCTGAATCTTAATTTTTTTCACTTGTATACGTGTCAGATTAGCACGCTCCAGCCTGTATAGACACTAATTTCATCATAAAACATAAAACCATGAAGAAAACATTAAGTTCAGAAAACGTGTTTCTCTTGCTCTGAAAATGCGTTTAAGGCAATAAAAAGTTCATAGATCATCACAGCTAAACAAAAGGCTGAATCTTCATGTTTTCAATTGTATAAGTTTCAGATGAGCACTCTGCAGCCTATATAGACACTAATTTCATCATAAAACATAAAACCATGAAGAAAACGTTATGTTCAGAAAACTTGTTTCTCTTGCTCTGAAAATGCGTTTAAGGCAATAAAAAGTTCATATGATCATCACAGCTAAACAAAAGGCTGAATCTTAATTTTTTCACTTGTATACGTGTCAGATTAGCACTCTCCAGCCTGTATAGACACTAATTTCATCATAAAACATAAAACCATGAAGAAAACGTTAAGTTCAGAAAACGTGTTTCTCTTGCTCTGAAAATGCGTTTAAGGCAATAAAAAGTTCATATGATCATCACAGCTAAACAAAAGGCTGAATCTTAATTGTTTCACTTGTATACGTGTCAGATTAGCACTCTCCAGCCTGTATAGACACTAATTTCATCATAAAACTTAAAACCATGAAGAAACCTTTAAATTCAGAAAACGTGTTTCTCTTGCTCTGAAAATGCGTTTAAGGCAATAAAAAGTTCATATGATCATCACAGCTAAACAAAAGGCTGAA